>NC_063052.1:3250500-3550500 GCF_018812025.1 Megalobrama amblycephala
TGTAATATAAGTCTAAGGTGTCCCCTGAATGTGTCTGTGAAGTTTCAGCTCAAAATACCCCATAGATTTTTTTTAAATTAATTTTTTGGGGCATAATTAGAAATGCGCCGATTCAGGCTGCGGCCCCTTTAATTGCTCGCGCTCTCCGCCCCCTCCCGAGCTCTCGGCTCTATCATTGCATAAACAAAGTTCAATATAACTATATAACCCTCAAAATGGATCTTTACAAAGTGTTCGTCATGCATGCTGCATGCATACATCGGATTATGTGAGTATTGTATTTATTTGGATGTTTACGTTTGATTCTGAATGAGTTTGAGGCTATGCTCCATGTCTAACGGCTAATGCTACACTGTTGGAGAGATTTATAAAGAATGAAGTTGTGTTTATGAATTATACAGGCTGCAAATGTTTAATAATGAAAATAGCGACAGCTCTCTTGTCTCCGTGAATACAGTAAGAAACGATCGTAACTTTAACCACATTTAACAGTACATTAGCAACATGTTAACAAAACATTTAGAAAGACAGTTTAAAAATATCACTAAAAATATCATGTTATCATGGATCATGTCAGTTATTATTGCTCCATCTGCCATTTTTCGCTATTGTTCTTGCTTGCTTACCTAGTCTGATGATTCAGCTGTGCACATATCCAGACGTTAATTACTGGCTGCCCTTGTGTAATGCCTTGAACATGAGCTGGCATATGCAAATATTGGGGGCATACATATTAATGATCCCGACTGTCACATAACAGTCGGTGTTATGTTGAGATTCGCCTGTTCTTCTGAGGTCTTTTAAACAAATGAGATTTATGTAAGAAGGAGGAAACAATGGAGTTTGAGACTCGCTGTATGTCATTTCCATGTACTGAACTCTTGTTATTTGACTATGCCAAGGTAAATTCAATTTTTAATTCTAGGGCACCTTTAAACTTTACATCACACCAAGTTTCTCTGGGCAAGTTCTGCATTGCAGAATCCCTTATATGGAGCTGGTTTGGGGTGTGTATTATGCAAATTACTAACCTTGGTCATGCAGTCGCTCATTTAGAATACTCCGAATTCATTAAACATTAGAACGAGGTTAAAAACAAATTCATGTGCGTATACGCACGTGTTGGAAAGTTTAATGAGAAGTTAAACTGTGTATAAATACGAATAATGTATGCATTTATTAGTGAATGAGACCCAATGTCCACTCACATATTGGTTATTTGCATGACAAAATTACACTGCATTTGAGTGTAATTGTTAGGTTTTAG
Organism: Megalobrama amblycephala; assembly: GCF_018812025.1. Lineage (NCBI taxonomy): Eukaryota > Metazoa > Chordata > Actinopteri > Cypriniformes > Xenocyprididae > Megalobrama > Megalobrama amblycephala. The sequence continues at coordinate 3,251,768 of NC_063052.1, forward strand.
TGAGGGTTGTATCAGATCTCTTTCATGTGCTCTGCTGTGGCATTCCCTGCATGTACTGGCTGTGTCGGTGTGGTTAATTATGTTCGAGCTCTCTGCAGTGACCATAGTAACAATCTCCACGGTCTGTAGACTCGCTGCCTTGTCTCTAGAACAAACCAACATGCCAGAGAAAAGAGAAAGGGGTGAGTCTGTCAGTCAAAGCAGGAGACCAGACAGCACCTGTCAGTCTGAGAGAAAGAACACTAGCCGATAAACAGGAAGTGAGATGGATGGCTGCAGGGAAACATAATCACCATGAGCTAATGAAGGGAGATAAACCAAACAACTAGCATTCAACCCAAGACAGGCAGAGATTTAAAGGCTAAAAACGGGAAAGATTGTGATCATTACGCAACCCCACAAGTTTTAAATCGGGGAAGAACAGTGAAATAATACAGAATGGGATTGGACCACGACATGCAATAATCTGATCCTGACACTATGAATGTGTGTGAAAGAAAGAAGAAAGATGGATACTTAAAGATACAGATAAGTCAACAATGAAGAGAAAAGAATAGGAGGAAGCGTGTGGTTGCAGGAAGTGATGAGGTTGGTTTGGACAGTGTCTCCTGGGTAAGACGTCTTAGATCAGGCAAAGAATTTTGGCATTTCTCTTGCTCAACCCAAATACCTTCTCTTCCTCTCTTTGTCTCGCTTACCTTCATTTCTCTCAGTGCAGGGGTAAATAAAGTGTATTGTTCAGTTTTTCGGAACTTCCATCAGGGCTGGACTACTCTGGCCCTCGAGATCCACTTTTCTGCAGAGTTTAGCTTAAACCCTGATCAAATTTACCTGCCTGTAGTTTTCTAATAATCCTGAAATCCTTGATTAACTTGTTCAAATTTGTTTGATTAGGACTGGAGCTAAACTCTGCAGGAAAATTGGTCTCAAGGGCCAGAGTTGCCCATCCCTGTACTGCTGTGTGATATGCTCGCTAGGACAGGGGTTTTCGAACCTGTCCTGGAGGAAAACCCCTGCACTATAGGCTATGATTCTGACCAAGTGGATATTTTCAAGTTTGGAAAATTCATAGTTTGCATGTCTGTAACTCAGTCCAAGGAAAGCATCACTAGCTATGTTTCGACCCAAAGTTACGAATTTAACTTGTGTGCAAAACTGGAATACCACATAAGACATTTGCGAATAAAACTGTTTCCATCCAGTGAGTCGAAGAGAACAAAATAGTCACTTCCTGATAAACTGCCACTAAATATCACAAAGAAAAGTGGGAGAAGCCATTGTATATAATAACTTTTGTATATACAATATTTAATTTTATTACAATATAAAATCAAGCACTTAGGCATGCAGACTGCTTCTACAAACATTTGGGAAAGAATGGGTTGCTCTCAGGAGCTCAGTGAATTTCCTCGCTACTAAATATTCCATGGTCAACTGTTAGTGCTGTTATAACAAAGTGGATGCAATTGGGAACAACAGCAACTCAGCCACGAAGTGGTAGGCCACGTAAAATCACAGAGCGCATGCTGAGGCGCACAGTGCCCAGAAGTCGCCAACTTTCTGCAGAGTCAGTAGCTACAGACCTCCAAACTTCTTGTGGCCTTCAGATTAGCTCAAGAGTAGTGCGTAGAGAGCTTCATGGAATGGGTTTGCATGGGTTTTCCGAGCAGCTGCATCCAAGCCTTACATCACCAAGTGCAATGCAAAGCGTCAGATGCAGTGGTGTAAAGCATGCCGCCACTGGACTCTAGAGCAGTGGAGACATGTCCTCTGGAGTGACGAATCACACTTCCTTGTCTGGCAATCCAATGGATGAGTCTAGGTTTGGCTGTTGCCAGGAGAACAGTACTTGCCTTACTGCATTGTGCCAAGTGTAAAGTTTGGTGGAGGGGGGATTATGGTGTGGGGTTGCTTTTCAGGGGTTTGGCTTGGCCCCTTAGTTCCAGTGAAAGGAACAATTAATGCTTCAGCATACCAAGACATTTTGGACAATTTCATGCTCCCAACTTTGTGGGAACAGTTTGGGGATGGCTCCTTCCTGTTCCAACATGACTGTGCTCCAGTGCACAAAGCAAGGTCCATAAAGACATGGATGAGTGAGTTTGGTGTGGAGAAACTTGACTGGCCTGCACAGTCCTGACCTCAACCCGATAGAACACCTTTTGGATGAATTAGAGCGGAGACTGCGAGCCAGGCCTTCTCGTCCAACATCACTGCCTTACCTCACAAATGCGCTCCTAGATGAAATGGTAAAAATTTCAATAAACACTCCTAAACCTTGGGGAAAGCCTTCCCAGAAGAGTTGAAGCTGTTATAGCTGCAGAGGATGGGTCAACACCATATTAAACCCTATGGATTAAGAATGGGATATAATTAAAGTTCATGTGCATGTGAAGAGTTCATTTGCAAAAACCGATAAACGCCATTTTTAAAAAAAAAATTAACTAAGTGCTGTGCATTATTCTCCATATATAGCACGTTCTGTACCCTAAATCCATTTTGTCAGAAAAGCCGGTATTGTCCACTGTCAGGCATCGCAAGTTCACGTTTTACAGCAGAAGCCGACAAGCGCCCTTGTTGTTTGTGTACAGAAACCGATAAGTCCGTTTTAGCGAATCAGCGCACAGTATTCAGGTCAGGTGACAAGGCTTCTAGTCACTTCAAAACGACGCGCTAGCTGAGGGAAGTTTTGTCAAAGCTGACTAAAAGTGATCGAGGATTTATAATTTCGACTCCTGTAAGTCCTTAAACACCATACACGACTTACATGCTGAAACCTTAATTGTTCTTTTGCGTGTGTGTGCGCGCGCGCACGTGCGTGGATGTGTGAGTGTGTGTGAGGAGAGAGAGAGAGAGAGTGTACTTGTGTGCCGATCTGTGTGTGTGTGTGTGTGTGTGTGTGTGTGTGTGTGTGTGCGCGCGCACAGTGAGTGGATGTGTGTGTGTGTGTGTGTGTCGATCTGTTAGTGTGTGTGCGCGTTTTTGTGCACACGTGAGTTTGAGTGTGTTTTAAATGCAATAACAAAGCAATTACCTGGGTTTTGTTTAACTCTGAAACATGAAATGTGGAGTTATCTGCTTTTGCCAAAAAACGACTGATGGAGTTATCTGCTTTTGCTAAAAAACAAACTTTTAATATATATAAAAAACATACTTTCAATGAACTTTAATTTTTTAATTTACCTGTATTTTTTAGAGTTATTATTACTTAATCAAAACAACCCAACTGCAGTTTGATTGATATTACTTGGAATGCACAATAAAAAAACATGATTTGTGAGAATTAATAAAAATGGAGTTAACTGTTTTTGCAAATAAACTCTTCATGTAAAGGCAGGCGTCCCAAAACTTTTGGCAATATAGTGTATCTTCTTTTATGTTATCTTCTTATATGAAGGTTAAATATAACCAAAAAGCTAAATCATCCTCGTCCCCATCATACAAGAACAGCATTGGTGTGTTCTTTTATGGTTCCCTGTTAACACATCACTATATTTATCAGCTTTTGTATTTTTATTGGTGTTGTAGAATTACAATTAAATTCTTTTTGAAATTTGCATTAAACGTCTTTAATTAAAAGTCTTAAATTACATTCCTCTAACCAGGCAGATACACTGGTGCAATAGACCTGGTCATTACATCAATGCATGACAACACCCCAAGTTGATCTCATGAGAAAACGCAACTATTTTATGTTTTGCCGAATTCGTATAATTTGAGTTAAAAAAAAAAAAAAAAAAGTTTTTTGTACAAGTGTAACGATCCATCCCAAACCCAACCCCTAAACCAAACCATCAGTGGGCATATAAGCAGTTTGTACAAAAAGGTCTAAATGAGATTGTATAGCCAAACACCTAATACAATTTTTTCTTCTGAATAAATTATTCTTCTGGGGGGAAAAAACAACAACAAAAAAACGTATACTAGCTTAAAGTAGTTTTGAAATGTTGACCATGACATCTTTGGCTGGTTGTCTAGCTGATCCACCATCTAGAGCAGTTTGATCCAGTTTAAGATCCTCATTGGCCAGTTTTGACTCATTAGAAACCATGTTTTTTTCCTATTGATTTCTCTATTTTAGAATCTTTAAACACCAGCCCCAGACAAAGTGATTTTTGGAAGATAATATATTCTCCAGCTTTAAATATTTCTATTTCCTGAACCGAACGCCCCCACGTTCATGCTTGGTTTTGTCATACTCTTATTTTAAATTCAAAACAAACCTCACATGTAGGAAGAGGGTGAAGCATCACTCGAGCGTCCCCCTCATCATGATGCTGCTGCTGCTAAAACAGGACGTGCGGGGGTGTAGGTGGGCCAGTTTTTTTTTTTTTTTTTTTTTTTCTCTCCTCCTCCTCCTCTCAGATGGGACACTCCAGGACGCCTCATGCTAAAAAGTGCTAAAGATAAACCTCTGTCATGATTGTACATTTGGGATTATGTAATGAAAGGGTTATGCAATGGCTGCTAGCCACAGAAGGAAAGCACCGGCGGATGAGCTTGTGTGTTCTGAGGATTAGACAAAATTTTCCTCCATGTTTCCTCATTTAGCAGTTATATCCACGCGTATGTTTCACGTTCACTCTAATTTCACATTCTCCTTTCCGCCCTGTACTGTCTTCTGCATATTTAAACAGTCACACCTGTTCAAACATCACATAACTCCAAATGTAAATATTTCTAGACATCCCACTTTAACATTGCAAAGTGATCAGTATTTTAATTATTATTATGGCTCTTTTGACCATCTAGAACACCCTAGAAAATACATAACACTTTTTCAACCATCTATAGCACATTAGCATGTGATAGCTAGCGTGTGATAGCAAATTTTGCTCTGACAAGCACTCACTTCTGCTGTCGGTTACTGGCGTGTTTTTTTTTCTTTTTCCCCCCTAATGTCAGTGATTGTTTATTGATTGTTAGTTTGTTTGTTCTTGTTCATAAGTACTTAAAGCTGCAGTACAGAACTTTTGCCTCTATCGGTATCTCTGTTTGAAACACAAAATTGCAAGTGACTTGCAGAGATTTTTTTTATTTATTTATTTTTTATATATATATATATATATATATATATATATATATATATATATATATATATATATATATATATATATATATATATATATATATATATATATATATATATATATATATATATGCATGGGTTGTTTTGGAGTGACTCCCATCAGCGTAGAACTGTGACAAATGATGATCTAAAATGACATAAGTCACATGAATTCCAAATCCGATACAACTTTTCAAACTGTTTTGTATTGCAAAACATCAGATCTGTATCGGTACATATGGAAGTGGTCCAAATAGAAATCGAAAAGATCAGATTATCTGTGATTTGTGCTGTTCACAGTTATGAAAAAACAGATCTGAGTAGCATTTGAGCGCTAAAAACAACAACAAAAACAAAAAACCCCATTTGGGCCACTCTTGCCTGCAGTCTGAATGTAGCCAATATGTCCTACTAGGCATACATCCAAAAAAATGTCATCTGAACAAGCAAGTAACATATGCCACTTTTGTTCTGACTAAATGAAAATGTAAATTAAAAATAAGTCACTTCTAACGTTTATATCTAACAATTACTCTGTCAGATAAGATCACACATCGCAAATTAGCTAGCTACCTTTTGAGACACAGAAATGTCTTGGGGGAAAAAACTCTGCGTCAGTCTTTAATCCCTTCATATCTCGAAGTTCTCACCACCTCTCAAAAGCCTTGCCAGTATTTACTCTTATTTTAGCATGGCTCCGTCACTTCCCTTTTTGACTGCAGGCTCTCCACAGTTCAAGGTTTTGACAATGGAGTGATTCCCCAGATGTCCATGACAATTTATTTTCTGATAACAATGGAAAGAACTTAAATTCCTTCTTAGTTTTTGGTAATACAGATAAGAAAAAGACTGTAAAAGGTCATTTATTTGTGTACACTCACAATAACAATGAAATGCTTTTGTAAAATTAAGAAAACAAACAGGATGCGCTTTCTGCCATCTCGATCTCAGTGAACTACTTTCTTGAGCACGTCACAAAAATGAACCAAAACCTACTTGCCACACAGACATGAGAAACATTGAAATGTCGGCATTTAAATGAACCAATTCATTCAAAAATCGAAGACGAATATTGTCTGATTGTGTAATCCATATGAAACCAATGAGAGGCAACTGCATCGCACACGATATTGTCGCTTTAGGTCGTCTTCTTTCTGTTTATGGACATAACCATGCAAAGATGAATGACGTCAAACTGACATTTACCGTGAAATTGTACCCGACAGCTCATATTATAAATAATTTTTATAAGCTTAGCATTGCAAATTGGGTAAGGTAGGGAGACAGTTTTGAACACTGATGTCTACTTACTGAAAGTATGTATCTAGTCTTGCTTATTTTTCCTCAAGAACTAGAACATGTGCTTTTGGCAGTTAATCTGTAATTCTAAGAAAGAGGCTGTGAGGTGGACGTTGGAAGTTGTAAGAAAGCAGGAGCTGTGCTTTTGTGTTTCGGAAGCCTTTACATCGCTGCCAGTTGGTTCGCCTGGTGCTAATCTTTATTTAGCACATGCCAGCAGGTGTTGCCTAGTAACAGAGGGGTAACAGGTTGGGGGCGGAGGCCCAAGGGGACGTACATCTGGCTTCACAACCCCGCAAACCTGAGTCTCCCCCAGACTAATCACCCTTTTGACAAACTCCAATGGTGGCAGAAAAGCCACATAAGAGAAATGAGGAGTGTGTTAATTTTTACAGATATTTGTGATATTTAAATGGGCCGTAGTGAAGGGATCTTTTACAAAAAGAGAGAAGTGGAGTGGGAGATACAAAGAAATCTTTTGTTGTACACAGAGATGATAAACGACAGAGTGTTGCCATGGTTTTTCTTCTGCACTTCTGTCTGGAGTTCAGTTTGCATGCTGTCATGTTCTGATGATGTATTGCCGCAGTCATTCATATTTCACCTGAACTAACATAGGGAAATCTGAAACTCACTTTCTCTTTGCATGAGGGTTTATGATGTTTGCATGTTGAGATGCCGGTTTTGTATGTCTGGGAACAAATTCAATTTTGATTGGCTGAGGATTTTATGTCCCAGGGGTATACACTACTGTTCAAAAGTTTGAGATTAATACTAGTTTCATTCAGCAAGGATGCATTAGAGTTTGTTGAAAAAATGAAATTTCTGTCATTATTTTACTCAACCTCATGTCGGTCCAAACCCGTTAGACCTTCGTTTATCTTCAGAACACAAATTAAGATATTTTTGATGAAATCCAAGAGCTTTCTGATCTCTTTATAGACAGCAGAGTCATAACCAATTTCAAGTCCCAGAAAGGTAGTAAAGACATTGTTAAAATAGTCCATTCATAGTCTGAAGCATGTGTGAGATGCTGACGCAGGAGCAGGCCAATAATAAGCCGGCGTTCTGATGTAGAACCTGGAAGCGCTGCACTGTGTTTATAACACAGTCGCTTCATAACATTAAAGGTGCTGAAGAACATGTTTTCAAAAGATGTAATATAAGTCTTAAGTGTCCCTTAAAATACCCCATAGTTTTTTTTTTTTATACATTTTTTTAACTGCCTATCATTATAAATGCGCCGATTCAGGGTATGTGGCCCCTTTAAATCTCGTGCTCCACGCCCCAAAAGCTTGCGCTTGCCTTAAACACCATAAACAAAGTTCACACAGCTAATATAACCCTAAAAATGGATCTTTACTAAGTGTTCGTCATGCAACATGTCTAATCGCGTAAGTATAGTATTTATTTGGATGTATTACATTTGATTCTGAATGAGTTTGATAGTGCTCCGTGGCTAAAGCTAACATTACACACTATTGGAGAGATTTACAAAGAATGAAGTTGTGTTTATGCATTATACAGACTGCAAGTGTTTAAAAAATGAAAATAACGACAGTCTTGTCTCCGTGAATATAGTAATAAACAATGGTAACTTTAACCACATTTAACAGTACATTAGCAACATGCTAATGAAACATTTAGAAAGACAATTTAAAAATATCACAAAAATATCATGAATGATATAATCAATGATCATGTCAGTTATTATTGCTCCATCTGCCATTTTTTGCTGTTGTCCTTGCTTGCTTACCTGTCTGTTGATTCAGCTGTGCACAGATCCAGACGTTAATCGTTAATACTGGCTGCCCTTGTGTAATGCTTGAACATGAGCTGGCATATGCAAATATTGGGGGCGTACATATTAATGAGCCGACTGTTACGTAACAGTCGGTGTTATGTCGAGATTCACCTGTTTTTCGGAGGTCATTTAAACAAATGAGATTTGTATAAGGAGGAGGAAACAATGGAGTTTGAGACTCACTGTATGTCATTTCCATGTACTGAACTCTTGTTATTCAACTATGCCGAGGTAAATTCAATTTTTAAATCTAGGGCACCTTTAAGGTTGTACCACTGTTGTCACATGGACTATTTTAACAATGTCTCTACTACCTTTCTGGGCCTTGAAATTGGTTATGACGTTGCTGTCTATAGGGAGGTCAGAAAGCTCTTGGAAAATCAAAACTATCAAAAATATCTTAATTTGTGTTCCGAAAATTAACAAATATCTTACAGGGTTTGAATGACATGAGGGTGAGTAACTAATGACAGAAATTTCATTTTGGTGCGGACTAACTCTTTAAATTGTTCAGTAGATAGTGGCAGTAAAAAATCCTGAAAAAAAAAAAGTGCCTCACTGTTTCCACAAAAATATTAAGCAGCACAACTGTTTTCAACATTGATAATAATAAGCACCAAATCAGCCTATTAGAATAAATTCTGATGGATCAAGTGACACTAAAATTTCAAAATATTACTGTTTTTTACTGTATTTTTCATATATGCAATTCAAGTGAATGCAGCCTTGGTGAGCATAAAAGACTTTCAAAAACATTAAAAAAATCTTCCTAACCCCAAACTTTAGAAGTTTATTATTATTATTATTATTATTATTATTATTATTATTATTATTATTATTATTATTTTAAAAATGCTTTTATATACACATTACACAATACATTTTATTGCTTTACCTTTGTCATAGACCCATATAAAATCCATGATCAAAATATTAATTATTGCATGTTTAAACATATTATAATCTAAACAAAGTGAAATAAATATAACCCATTGTACTTTTTGTAAAGCAGTTCATACCTAAGCATTTAAACATAAGCCTTTTATATCAAATTATTTCTATAGTCATCAGAAACAGTCAAGTGTGCCCACTACTGTTTGAGTGTTCATTTATGTTTTCCAAAACATATGAATATTAATGTACTTTAATGACTGATGGTTGTCCTATGACCCTCTGTATAAACCTGTACGGCTGTTACATATGGAAATGAGCTCTTGAGTTTATACTTGGTGACAACTGCACTGACCTCATACTTCCCAGCTGTACTTTGGGTTTGATGCAACTTAATGAAGGACATGATTTTTAAAAGTTCAAGAACTTCCTTAACTGCATTACTTGGTGCAAGAGATGTTTCTTTAGATTTTTATTAATAATAACAAATATAATTGTTCATCATGCTGCAACAACACTTGACATCCTCTTTTTGTTTTTTGCTTTAAATGCTTAGTTCACCCAAAAAAATAAATTTCTGTCATTAATTACTCACCCTCATGTCGTTCCAAACCTGTAAGACCTTCGTTCATCTTCGGAACGTAAATTAAGATATTTTTTGATAAAATCTGAGAGGTTGTTTTTTTTTGTATCTCCCATACAAAGCAACATAATTACCACATTCAAGGTCCAGAAAAGTAGTAAAGATATTGTTAAAATAGTCAACGTGACTACAGTGGTTTAACCTTAATGCGCAAAAAAAATAAAATAAAAAAATAACGACTTAATTCAACAATTTCTTCTCTACCCTGTCATTCTCCTACATTGTTTACATTGTATAGACAGTGCAGGCTTCCAAGTTCTACATCAGAACGCTGACTCAGTATTGGCCGTAGTCACGTTGACTATTTTAACGATATCTTTACTACTTTTCTGGACTTTGAATGTGGTAATTATGTTGCTTTCTATGGGGGATAAAAAAACCTCTCGAATTTAAACAAAAATTTCTTAATTTATGTTCTGAAGATGAACAAAGGTCTTACGGATTTGGAACAACATGAGGCTGAGTAATTAATGACAGAAATTTCATTTTTGGTTGAACTATTCCTCCCCTTTACTGTCTCCGTCATGCTAGCATATAATTTTGAGAGCTTAAAAATGTAGCATTCATCATGTGAAAACCGTTTTTAAATTAGATATTGCGTTACCATGGAAAGGTACCTCCCCCTAGGGGCCTTTGTCATGTTTCATATTACAACATTTTTTTGACTACTTTTTAATCTTAAGATGTAATCTTGACAAAACACATATCGTCAGAAAGATCTGAATCTCAATCTCCCATATTTGGTTTTGTGATAGAAGTGATATTTGGACAGAAATTCATTAGTTTGTTACAAGAGAATGCATCAAAAAAATTTAAATAGAATGTGGGTGACACCAAAATCCCTTTAAGACAAGTCATTTCACTCGGCGGCCATCTTTGAAACGCCTCTCGGGCATCCTGGGCATCATGCAATCTCTTTGAATGGGGAAACATCAAATTCTCAAACTGTTCGCCAACCTTACGATTAAATTTCATATTTGAAATCAACAATGAAATCTAACGGCAACCAGCTCATAAATTTAGTTTCTAAATGCTCGAATCATGACAAAAAAACTGTATTTTTCAGGCTGGATCAAGCTAATGCGCATGCGCAGACCTAAATGCGCGTCTCTTTGGAGGCGCGCGTCTGACTGTTTCTATAGAAACCGGTGATTCTAAAGGCCACTGAAGTGATGCGAAGACTTTACCAGTCGGCGATTGGCTCTTAATTAGAAGGCGGGACTTATTCCGCCATATTGCGCGTTACACTTTCTCCCATTCAAAACAATACGAGTGACACGTCTTGTGTTATTCTATAGTCTTTGGTGACACGGTGGCTAAACAAAATCTCATGGGAACTTGAATTGTGATATCAACTTTAAATTTGGAACACAACTTGGGTTAGCTTTGTAAACCTGTATGGCTTTGATTTTATATCAATTTTAGAGTAAAAATATTTTGTAAAATGTATTTTATATAATTATTATACAATATTATTTATTTTATATACATTTGATTTACAGTAAATTTAAACTTCTATAACATACTTTCATTTTTTTAAAAGTGTTTTTACTTTAGCAACAATCTGCTGAGTGCCTTCTTTAAAACAAGACCAAACTTTGGTCTATATTCCAAAGCATTCTTGAATTACAATGATTTAAGTTTGGATAGTGCATTTTCACGTCTATGCTCAAAAATGGAGGTAACAGTTAAGGGGTAACTGTCACGTAAGCCTATAACATTTAATTTCTCAGAGCTTCCATTTAACTCAACTCGTTGAAGATTACAGAGCAGAAACATTTGGGTTTACTCAGCACATTGATGCGGTGAGATTATTTGCCCAATATAACCACCCCAGATTACCCTGACCTGCATTACCCTGGATTATTTCCTTCACATGCACAGATTATTCAACTAAATGACAGAGGCATTATAGCAACCTGAATATCAACAGGTGCAGTGCGGATGATCTTCTTTGCCTATGTTGAAGCCCACAGAGCATTTCTCCTATACAGTGCAAAGATTACTGAGATTGGCAGCTCAGTAAGTGCTTTCATGTGTTTTAAACATATTGATTGGAGCATGTGTGGATTGTTTGGATGGGTGTATCCTTATGTAATAATATTGATAGTGAGGTGCTTTTAATAATCATTTTCTTGATTATTTATTTACCCTGAAAATTGGGTATATCAAAAAGTTTAATGTGAAGATAATGCCGTTTCCTTCTTCCATTCCTTTGGACTAAAAACTTTGTTCCATTTAGTATATTTTAATCATAATGTCTGATAATTTGCAGCTTAGCCTTATTTAAAGGGATAATTCACCCTAAAATGAAAATAATGTAATCATTTATTTTCCCACCATGTCATTTTGAACCTGTATTGCTAAATTTATACTCAAAAGGTGGCACAGAAGTGCTTCTGAAGTGGCATTTAGGTGTCTTGACATAGACTGTTTTATGCCACCTCTGAGCAACATTAATGTATTTACACTTAAGTTATAATTGTATACTTTCATACTAGTGGTTGAAGTGGGTCAGAGCAGTGTGCCATTGGCACATCCTGATTTTGCCAAGTTAAATGCGTTCTTGGGTCAACATATTTTGTTGATCCTGGAACAACATTCCTTTCAAAAAATTGATCCTATCCCTATCCCTAAACATAACCCCACCCATAAGTTGTCTCTAGAATCAGAGGGAAATGATCGCTGAATAACACTGATTTAGAAGCACCTAACCCTGTAAGCCTAAACTTGACATAAACTGTAAACTTGTCCCTCAAATCTGATTGGTTGATTGGATTGTTGTTCCAGGATCAACAAAGTTGTTGATCCAAGAACATGTCGCACTTGTTGAAATCATGTTCAAGCTTCTCTTTTTGGACCAGGAGTAGCTTCCCCATTGATTTTCATTATATAGAAAAGAGCAGCTTGCACGTTGTTCTAAATATCTTCTTTTGTGTTCCACAGAAGAAAAGTTATAGAGCTTTGAAGAAACGTGATTTGTTTCTTTGTTTGTTTTATTTAATATTAATGAAAGCTTTTAATCACCCTTTTTTTCCTCACAGAAATCTCAGATTTTCTGTTTAATAGAGATATCAGTATTGCTATCAAAATTGGTCTTGAAAGTACTTGGTGTCAGATAGAAAAGATAATAAATGCTATCACTCATCGCTAGATCATAGTGTTCTAGCCTTGCCTATGTGATGTCATTATAATCCCCCTCCTTCCTGTCCTCTGTGTCCTTTTCCTACCCGAACTGGAGCATTTCATAAATCACGGAAATCCTTCTGGAGAGCGGAAAACTGAAGAATCGTGGAATCACCTTGAGCGAGACTTCCTGCATGATGCAGCGGGACAGCGACTCATTTATTACTGTCCTCATCCTGGCTGAAAAAAGAGAGATGTACAGAGATACAGTACATCCACGATTTCTAAAAGGCTCTAAAAATACATTTTCCCACATGCACTGTGCCATAAAACATTTACAGTCCACCACAATCTGCTACACTGGCGTTGACGCAACAGTCTTAAAATATTCACAAGGTTGCTTGTTGGCTCAGAGAGAACACTGGGTAAAAAGGTAGAGGAGAGAGAGAGAGAGACGATGCACTTACATAATATGCCAGCCGCAGTCTGAGATGAGGGCGCAGGTTTAGACACGCGTCTCAACAGCCAATATCAGCAGCCAGTCTCTCCTCCCGCTGCAGTGCATGGTGTCATTAGCAGTCTTCATCTCTGCCCTGCTGTCGATCTGTCTTCCTCTCTGCAGTCTTACACAACCACGGAATTCTCACACGTTCACATCAATATATTATAGTGTAGGAGATAGAGGTCAGGTTCAGACAATGACTAAATGCACATTCACTTCTTACTTCTGCTTCTGTTTGGTGACAACAGAGCAAAATATATTGCTTCATATAGTTAACAAGATTGTATATCAAACTATTTTGGACAAGGAATAAATTAAACATGAAACCAAAATTTACTATTTACTTATACATGTTCCTGGTCTTATTATGAATGATGTATCTGTGCACCTTATTCCAAAAATAATGATATTTTTAGTAATATTTGTAAACTGTCTTTCTAAATGTTTCGTTAGCATGTTGCTAATGTACTGTTAAATGTGGTTAAAGTTATCATCGTTTCTTACTGTATTCACGGAGACAAGAGCCGTCGCTATTTTCATTTTTAAACTACTGGCAGTCTGTATAATTCATAAACACAACTTCATTCTTTATAAATCTCTCCAACAGTGCAGCATTAGCCATTAGCCACAGAGCACAGCCTCAAATTCATTCAGAATCAAATGTAAACAATATAACAATATACAATACTCACATAATCTGACGCATGCATGACGAACACTTTGTAAAGATCCATTTGAGGGTTATATTAGTTGTGTAAACTTTGTTTATGCACTGTTTAAGGCAAGCGCGAGCTCCGTGGGCGGAGAGCACGAGATTCAAAGGGGCCGCACAGCATAAATCGGTATTTTGAGCTGAAACTTCACAGACACATTCATGGGACACCTTAGACTTATATTACATCTTGTAAAAAAACGTTCGATGGCACCTTTAAAGCTTTTTAACAGTTATAGGGCCACCTATTGTCCAATCTCCATAAAAGTTTGCATGCTTGTTTAGAATCATATGTCGCACAAGCTCACCTATTTTCGTGAAGTTCTGAGTTTTTGTTTAGGTTTTAAAGGCTTTTGAGTATATTTTGCCAAAACCATTTTCTAAATGACCCTGTTATAGCTACCAAAAGGGTACCAAAAGGTTCAACTTTTTTTTGATAATGATAATTTGATAATGATAATTATTGATCTAGAGAGTCCTGCATTGGTTTTATTCAGATTGAGTGAAAAACCTAGGACTAATTCGCAAAAGTAGTTTTTTTTTTACAAAAAAAAGTAGTTTTTTTTTTTTATCATGAATATTTAATGAACGATTTGATTGACAGCAGTGGTTCTTGAGGCAAAGTTGTTCAGTATGAGGAGATTTATCAAATGATATCCATATTGTGTGGATGCGTAAAACACCACATGATTACAGATGTGTAAAACTCCTTAGCGCCACCTAGTGCCGATTTCTTTCGAAATTCTTACAGACCTCTAGAATATATGCCCACAGTGTTTCGTTCTGATCGGCCTCTGTTAACCTTGTCTAATACATGCTCAAACTTCATTGGCCGATGGTGGCCATGTTTTTCAAGATACGCCAATACACTACTGTTCAAAAGTTTGGGGTTGGTAAGGTTTTTTTTATGTTTTTGAAAATCTCTTATGCTCACCAAGGCTGCATTTATTTGATCAAAAATACAGTATAAACTGTATAATATTATGAAATGTATAATATTATAAAATATTATTACAATTTTAAAGAACTGCTTTCTATTTGAATATATTTGAAAATTTAATTTATTCATGTGACGTCAAAGCTGAATTTTCAGCATCATTACTCCAGTCTTCAGTGTCACATGATCCTTCAGAAATCATTCTAATATGCTTATTTGCTGTTCAAGAAACATTTATTATTATTATCAATGTTGAAAAGAAAATATTTTCGTGGAAACCGTGACTTAATAACAGGATTCTTTGATGAATATAAAGTTTAAAAGTACAGCATTTATTTGTCTTTTGTAAAATTATAAATGTTTTTACTGTCACTTGAATTGAATGCATCCTTGCTTAATAAAAGTACTAGTTCTTTTGTTCAAAGTACTACAAGAAAAAAATACGTAACAAAGTACTTGAAGGATTAAACCATACACATCCCCCCGGTTTCACAGACAAGGCTTAAGCTAGTCCTAGACTAAAATGTATGTTTGAGCTGTTTTAACTGAAAGCAACTTATACTGACATATATTAAAATATGTCAGTGCCATTGTTTTGTCTCAAGATGTACACCAGTATTTTTTTTTTTCTAGTGTACGTTTATAAAAGTTACTTAAATATCCTAATTGAACTAAAGCCTAATCCTGACTTAAGCTAAGCCCCGTCTGTGAAACCGGGCCATTAAGCGCACAATGCAAATTGTAGAACAATTAACATGATTAAATGCTAGATGAACCCGAGCTACAATTGCATTATCTAGGTCTGTTAGTCTGATATTGCGAAAACCAGACTGGTACAATTTCAGTCAGACTGAAGAGTTTACATCACATTTTAAAAAGCTGAATTTTTGCATGATATCTATAATATCCTGAATATCAATTACTACTGAAAATAATTCTAAAAGATCCCTCAGTTTGTAAAAAAACCGAAAACACATTTACTCTCATGCACTTACAGTGGGTCTACACACGCACCAAAATAAACAAGCTAAATTAGTTTTATTAGTTTGTGTTAAAACTGTGTAATCCAAATGGATGGATATTTTATATGCAATTCAAATACATAAATCTTAAATAAATAAATGAGTGCATACTATAACTTTATACTAGACAAAATGTGAAAAAATCACTTGGTAAGCTTGTCTGTGCAAAGTCATGTCCAATTTCAATTAATGACCACATAAAGTCAATAAACGCTGTAACCTGATATATGCAAGGATACAAAAGACATACACTTTTTACATCCACCCAAAGAAATTACATAAAATGTTCCAGAAACCAGACATTTATTTGTCTAGAACAGCAGTTTCACTGCTAAAAGGACAATTTAGGCAACTTTAAAGCTCAAATAAAACACATTTTAATTAATATAATTAATGTAAGTGCTTTAAAAAAAAAAAAAAGAGCTGCGCATTTTTTGCTTTTAAACCCTCTGAAATGCCTTTGCTCAAATTTGCATTATGTGAATTAATGAAAACAAATTTTCTGTTGTGTTTACAAAGTGAGTGCTAAATAATTTTATATGCTAATTAATCACATGCCATACTGTCAAAAGAGTTTCATTTGTGTTGAACCTGGGCCATTCCTTTAAGAAAAAGATTTACATGGACATTATTATTGCAGAGACTGCTGCAGTGCAAAAACTGATTAAGTTGTTTGAATTGAGAACATTTCAATTAATTTAGTTTGCTTGAAGTCCAAAGCTTTAATAAAAGAACCAAATAAACAAATATTTCCCATAGGCTCACTTCACTACATTCTGGATGCTTTATGTTTTCGCTCGCCTCTGAGATGTAAATGTATGGACGCCTTTTACATTAATAATTTAACTTATGTCTTCACTATGTATTCGGGTGGGGGTTGCACAGATCTTCTGGTCTGCTTCTAGAATTTTTTGAAGGCCTAATATGAATATTAAAGAGCAGTGTGATTTGAAACTTGCTGTGTTGCTCATAACGCCTCGCCGACTGAGACACAGTCGTCATGGCCCAAAGGTCAGAAGAAAATCAGAATTGTGGCTATCTTCTGGGATGTGCAGCAACACTGCAAACCATATTAGCACCACCCAGCAGCATTCAAATGGAAATACACCCACTCCTTTATCTCAGCCAACTGGGCTTGTCTGCTCTTTGAAGAAGTAACCTTCAGAGGGTTGGAAAATAAGGCTGGAGCTCTATTGTCTGCTACCTATCTGCTGTTTGCTGTCCAGCAGTGTTTGTTTACTGCGTTTTAAAGTGAATTTCACGATCTAGTCTGGTCTGCATTGCGGTCTGGGAGTAGACATGGGGGAGCTTTAATGCTGTATATGAAATGTTCTCTTTTTCATATTGTTCAGATGTTCGCTATCATATTGATTATCTGTTCTCATTCAAAGCAAACCGTTTTAGCCTTTTAGGGAGAACAGTATGCAGAATGGCTTTTTATCTCTGTTTATCCTGAACGCATAGAGACATGGTCTTAAAGGAAATGTTAGTGTTGGGTAAGCTATTCAAAAAAAATGTAGTTAGATAAGCTACAAATATCTTTATAAAACAATTAGTTAAGCTGAATGGCACCCTTTACATGCTACATGCTACGTAAAAAGTAGCGAACTACATTTAAAATAGGCATGAAATAGAAGCTGCGACAGTCTTTCTCCTCTGTTGTGATATATATCCGAGTGAAAAAGAAACTCGAACTCAAACGACTTGATTTTGACCATCGGGAATTGATTGGATCGTTGTGGATTTCTATTGCTGTGATGTCATGTGAGTGACAGGTTGTCCCGCCCTCGCACCAGTAAACACAGCATCAGAGAAAAGATATCATTGCAAGAGAGAGAAGAAGATATAGATAAGACAGTTGCCAGTTTTGATTTCATAGTGACTCTAAACTACTTAATTTAGTTTGTTTGCTGAGGAGATAAAGTAGTTAATAATGTGCTTATACCTCATTACCACATATATAATGTACAATATTTATCTCCTCTAAAATGTATTTTGTGGTCTAGTTCGTCAAGTTTCACCTGGATATTTGACTGCAGTCAGACGATGCTAAGATTCATCCACGTTGAAGATTTGCAGCACAAACTTACATGCGTGAAGATTTCTGTGTCGTTTGGAGCAACGGCAGCAACCGATTCAGTTGAGTGAATCATTTATGCTGGAATTTCTCAGATCGATTCAAACTCAAGCGTATAATCATAATGATTCCGATTCCTTTGTTCGTATTATTCATTGAAAAGGACAGACTCAAAAAAGTCATTCATTTATGAATCAGACATTGTTTTCAATCTAACTAGCCGACTGAGATACAGTACAAACGTCTTTATTGCTGAAAATATTATTAATTAAATTCAACAAATAGAATTGAGTTAGAAAAATAAATTAATTCCTTAAATGTCAACCATTTAAGACGAGTAAAATTTAAGTAAAATTTAAACAAAAGTATCTGAACAATAGACAGACGTCACAGATGAATAAAAGGTGCCCTAGAACTTTTGTTAAAAAGATGTAATATAAGTCTAAGGTGTCCCCTGAATGTGTCTGTGAAGTTTCAGCTCAAAATACCCCATAGTTTTTTTTTTAATTCATTTTTTTAACTGCGTATTTTGGGGCATAATTAGAAATGAGCCGATTCAGGGTGTGTGGCCCTTTAAATCTCGTGCTCCACGCCCCAAGAGCTTGCGTTTGCCTTAAACATCATAAAAAAAGTTCAAACAGCTAATATAACCCTCAAAATGGATCTTTACAAAGTGTTTGTCATGCAGCATGTCTAATCGCGTAAGTATGTATTTATTATGTTTACATTTGATTCTGAATGAGTTTGAGGCTATGCTCCGTGGCTAATGGCTAATGCTACACTGTTGGAGAGATTTATAAAGAATGAAGTTGTGTTTATGCATTATACAGACTGCAAGTGTTTAAAAATGAAAATAGCGACGGCTCTTGTCTCTGTGAATACAGTAAGAAACGATGGTAACTTTAACCACATTTAACAGTACATTAGCAACATGCTAACGAAACATTTAGAAAGACAATTTACAAATATCACTAAAAATATCATGTTATCATAAATCATGTCAGTTATTATTGCTCCATCTGCCATTTTTTGCTATTGTTCTTGCTTGCTTACCTAGTCTGTTTATTCAGCTGTGCACATCCAGACGTTCTGCCCTTGTCTAATGCCTTTCATAACGTTGGGAACATGGGCTGGCATATGCAAATATTGGGGGCGTACACCCCGACTGTTTACGTAACAGTCGGTGTTATGTTGAGATTCGCCTGTTCTTCGGAGGTCTTTAAAACAAATGAGATTTATATAAGAAGGAGGAAACAATGGAGTTTGAGACTCACTGTATGTCTTTTCCATGTACTGAACTCTTGTTATTTAACTATGCCAAGGTAAATTCAATTTTTGAATCTAGGGCACCTTTAAGAACTCTATTTTTTATTGCTAGCATTGAAGACACCTGATGATAACAAGCAGAATCATTGAAGCAAAGAGAAACACAAGAATAAACAGATGTTGATTTAGATGTTGATGTTGATTTTATTGAAAATATTTGGTCCCCATTATGGTTATCGGTGTTTCATTTAGTTGAGCTGATTGACTCTTTGCTTTTTATGTCAGTTTGTGTTTTTTGTAATGGTGTTTTGCTAATTTTACACATTTTAAATGGTTGACTTTTAAGGAATTAATTTGATTTATTCTAACTCAATTCTTATATGTTGAAATTAATTCATAATATTTAGTGTATTTTGTTGCTACAATTTTATAAGTAGATAGAGCGGATTACTTTTTACAGTGTAGTTAAACTAAACTTCATTTGCAATATTCTGCCAAAATAAAAAAAATAAAGAAAGTAGTCCTGCTTATTTATTAAATTCAAGCATGCAGATATATTTCTTTTGCATAAGCACTAGCTTGCGACCAAACTCTCTCTCTCTTTCTGTATTGTTAGAACTGAGAAAACTGCTTTGTGCTCTGGGATCAATTAGCGGTGCTTTCAGCACAGACAGACTGTGACTGAGGCTGGCTCATGTGAGAAGTGTGTTTTGTTTGGGTGAGAAATGCGTTCGGACCTCGTGACCTTCCCCACATTATCAGTGTCCTTGTAAGCCCCACGGCAGAGCAGACAGGGACGAGACCTGTCCTTCCTTCCTGAACAGGCTGTTCTTGGATTTTGCAACCCAACTGCTGTATTCCATCTAACCTGGGACTTGAGCTAATTCCATTTTCATTTTTCTGAAAGGAATATAAGTGGTGCTTCCCATGAAACACTTGCAGCCATGTTTCTGGGGCACTCCAAAGAGCCCTCCTCCACCAAGTCTCTGTTATTTTGGTTCCTAAATATGATTTGTGTCCCTTAATTGTACGTTGAAGCATTATTATTTTTCACCCATGCAAATAAGTAAATCTTAACACCTAAAGTTCAAATAATTGCAGATTAAAGGCATGAGCCTCTCTCTAAGTCTTCATAAACATATCAGGGTCATACATTTATGGAAGCTTGTTTTCGTCATGGAATAAAAAAAGTTCATTGTGACGTTTTTCTTGCAGTTTGACTTTTTCCGCAATTGTGAGTTTATACCTTGCAATTCTGACTGTTTTTCCCCTCACAATTCCGAGTTTATATCTTATAAATTAATCTCAAAATAGTCAGAATTTTGAGTTATAAACTTAGAATTGAGAGTTATAAAGTCCGAATTGCACAAGATAAATTCACAATTCTAAAAAAAATTCTGAGATAAAAATAATAATAATATTTTTTGTTCTGTGGTAGAAACAAGCTCTATATATATTTTACCCCAAAAATCTTTTTTTTTTTTTTTTTGTATTTTATTAAAATTCTATAAATGATAAAAAATTATATATCAAAATTATATTTTGTCATGATCTTTTTACATTATCCCTCAATTGTCATTATTCTAACACAAATGTCATTCTTACTATACTGAAATATAATTATTATATATTATAAATTATAAGAAGTATAAAGTTATATTAATATTTAGATATTCGTATAATACTATATATTATAAAACATAGTTGCAGTCCTGGTTTCTGATTGGTTGACACAGCAGCCAGTGTTGCCATGTCTGCAGTTTTCTCACGGAACTGTGCTACTTTTACACTTTTGCCGTGGATTGTTTTTTTAGACCGTGGGTTAAAGTAACCCAATCCCCACCCCCCCAATTTTTTTTTTTTTTTTTTTAAATGTATTGTTACAATTATTACTGATTATTAACCCCCCTGGAATGCGATTGGGCTAGTTTTGGCTGTGATTGGGTGGGTTTTAAATAGCAATTGGACTGGTTATGTTACACAAACCTGGCAACCCTGACAGCAGCCGTGCTAAAACCCAGAATATAGTAACAGTTGCTCACTCGGTGAACATATCACTGTGCAGCACCCATAGCAGATCATTTTGTTTTCATAGAAACGAGCTGTTACGTCAGGGGCTTTTAACTTAAACATATAAATGAATAAATGAGCACAGTTGTTATATCGTAATATAATTACTATGACAACAAGTGAGAGAGAAATTCTAGAAATGTACATATGGTCTTAATGAGGGGAAATGTGAACTAGTGCACACCGCATTGATGGATTTCTAGCGAGAAGCTGGTGTTATCATTCACCGTCATGGGTGATTTGATATCCTCGAACCCACTGGGCAGAACAAAACCACATGTTCCAAACCTCAGTGACTGCAGAGATCCTAGAAAGCAAGGAAAACAAACACAAAATTGTTCCAGGGTGGAATCAGCCTACAGCCTTTATTGCACATTCCTGTTTGGTTTTGCTCTGACCACATCCTGGCATGATGTTTATGCAGTGCAGAAAACACATTGTCTTGTAGTTTTACCTTTCACCCTGTGAAAGCCTGAGATCACTACATATACCAGACTCCTTTCAATTCAGGTACATATATTATATTTTTTCATTTATTTTTCTTTCTCTTTTTTATCATCAGTGACAATGCCTGCAACATGCTTCAAAATCTTCATTTTGGCAAACTACAAATAAATTAAAACACATTCATAGAACACAATTTAACATTTAAGGACATTATTAAAGAAAATTAGGACAAACTGAACAAACAGGAAAAAAAATACAAAGAAGCGGCTTCTGCTCTTTTTCATTACTTTCTTGCTTTTTTTGAAAAAAAAAAAGAAAAACAAAACAAGTTAGCTAGCTAACAATCACAGACCACATGCAGATATAATACAACAGAATCATCTCACTCGTTTGGACGATTAACTCTGTTAGTTAGTTTCTGCAAACTACTGATCTAAACTATATCACAAAATTATGCTTTAAACCGGAAAACATCCAATTTCGCGATATTTTTGACTGGTTATAATAAGTCCTTGGTATAGTATCTCCTCTCGCTAAATAGGAAAACACACAACCACTTCTTAATGTCCAAACAGAGTCTGGAGAAGACCAAATGCACTTCAGTAGTGATAAGAGATACCATTCTGCGACCAGACACTGAAATCTGCAATAAGCCACCCACGAGGGTTTACACGTTTTTACAATCACTGCAGTGATACGAACATGAATTATAGGTTCTTCGGTGATCAATGTGTATTTGATTTTGATGACCAGGATAAAATGATCATTGTATACAGCAAAATGTAGTGCTTTCCATCGGAGTGAAGAAGTAGACACTCGCCATTCACTGTATCGGATAACCTTAATATCAATAACACAAAAAGCTACTAGACAGAAATAAAAATTAGTAACGGATCAACAGTGTTGTTTCGCTTTCATCCTCCAGGGCATCAGCATTTGCAGTTTTATCATTTATACATCAGTGTCTTCATCCTTTTTTAAAATTAATTAGCAGCTTCTCATCTGACATTTGAGATCTTCAGTAATAGCAGAGAGTCTTTCTACTGAGAGCGCAGCAGTTACACACAGGAAAACACACAAGGAAATGGTGACAAAGTACATTAAGCATTTGGCACATGCTGTTTCCATGTCTGGAGAACACTACCCTCAAAATATCATATGAAACGGTATTTCACAACAAGGAAATATGATTTTTCCAACCTTGAAGCATATTTTTCACCCAAAAATAACAATTCTGTCATTGTTTACCCAGCCTAATGTCATTCCAAACCTGTATGACGGACATTCTACTGAGACATTTTGAAGAAAGTAATCGTCATTCTTTATAAACTGTCATTCTATTCTATGGTCTTTCTACATATAACGACAGAGGATGTGGATTGGCCCTGTCAAGATCCAAAAAAATTCACCATAAAGTATAATAATATTGGTCAACAGTTGTGTACGCTATATTCTAGTCTTCTGAAGACATGATAACTTTGGGTGGCCAACAAAATCCAAAATCCCACAATTAGTGGTATCTTGTATTAATCTTCCCATTCGCAGTGGCTCTCATACATTATCTCATTTGCATTCCCTGTTGATAAAAAACAGCATATGCTAGTTAGGTATGTTTTGAAGCATGGCAGCTGGTTTATGCTGGTCCTTAGCTGGTCCTAAGCAACTAGCTCCAGCCCAGGACCAGCTTAAACCAGCTCACAGCCAACTAAGGACCAGCATAAACCAGCTCAAACCAGCATATACTGTTTTTTTTCAACAGAGTTTCCACATATTCAAATTATTTTATTGACATCAAAACATCACTGACATCAAATTTGACTCGTGGAGTTTAAACGTGCCATATTTGAATGGACACGGACAGTGAAGCGCAAGACTTTAAGTTCTTTACTTAAATTTAGGCCTTTACTCACATAAAAGTATTGTATGGCTTCGAAAGCCTACTTTCGAGATTGACGATTTAATTGAAAAGAACAGCCAGTACACACTTCGGCATTGTTCCTTTAGTGTTTCACTGAAGAAAGAATGTCATACAGGTTTGAAACCACATAAAGGTGAGAAAATGACAGAATTTTCATTTCTGGGTGAATTATTCCTTTAATACACCCAAAATGTCAACAACACCCATGATTTAGCCTTCTCAACTATTGTGTCATTTGTATTTCACACACTGTGTGGAGAACGCCATGGGTGGGGTCTAAAATAAACAAAGCTCTTCTACATCTCATCGCTCACAAGATGCAGTCTGAGCTGTTCCGGATTCACGCAGACATTTGAAGGAGAAGTCAATAAACATCAAGGCGTCGAGCTGCAGCTCTCTCGGAGCATCAATCAGGCAACTAAACGAGCCTCCCTCATTCCTCAAGGTTTCTGAACAAAGGAGTCGCCCCCTCAGCGTCTCTCTCTCCACCTCTGTCCTTCTTCATCTGGCTCTTGTCAACAGCGGCGGCACCAGCTACCAGAATCCAGGTTTGAAGCCATAACTGACATCGTGCGTTGATTTACGCAGCTTGAGAGCGACGTTTATAGTCATGAGACCTTATATCCTGGGCTGTCGGCCATTTTGTCCTGTTTACTGTTGTTCTACTCTAGTATTGATCAAGCACACAGCACAGTGATGCAGAGTCAGTGCAAGGCGGAGGAATCGGGCCCACAACTACGAGTTTATCGATTGATGAGCCAAAATAGTACAAGCGAATCAGCACAATTAATGTTTGATCGTGTTTGGGGCATCAGCTGTGGCATCGGCATGTGAAAGTGCCAAGTTACAGTAACATCCTTATGTTGTCGCTCACATTGGGGTCGGGCCCGCTCAGTCGGCATCGTCCTGTCGCTCAGTGCTCCATGGGGACAGATGCCACGATGAACACTCAACATCTCATGTGCAAACATCACCATGTCTGTCACGTGCCTCTCTCTCTCGCCAATACTAAGATCCCATTGGGACGTCGACATTCGTTAATGCCATCTGGTATCTAAATCATCAGAATTAAGAGCTTTTGGTCTTCTCCAAAAACAAATAATAGAATGACCAACAGAGGTGGTTCACATTTTTTTTCTTTGACCTCTGCATAAGGCTTTGTTCACACTGCGAATCTATCCAATTTTTCAAATCCGATCTTTTGGACTGATAGTCCGTCGTTTTGTAAGTGATGAAATCTGATGTTTGTTCAGACTATGTTGTCCATATCCGGTGCATCTACATTGGTTGTCATTGTGATGATGTAAGCATCAGCACGATGCCAGACTTTCTCATATAACAACCGAGAGCAGCTGTCAGTGTGGAAAGAGAGGACAAAAAACTGGGAATTTTGCCTCTGCTTATGTCTATCATGAAATCTTGTGAGTGCTGGACTCACAAGAGGCATTTTTACTGCTGACTTGTGCACTCATTCACTATTGGTAACAGTGAAAGTCACATAGTTTGCTATATGAGGAAAAAGTGAGCGAAAATTATCTATTCAGATCTTAAAATTGATTGGATTTCAAACCACATATGTATGTGAACACATGTGGGTTTGTTAACTTGGTTTCATGTCTTTTTCAGGTTCAGACTTCAAAAAACAATTGTATTTGAGTCAGATAAAAAATCAGATATTTGCCTGTCTGAACAAAGCCCTAGAGTATTTTTTTCTCCATTGGAAATCAATGACCATCTACGCAACACAGTGATGTCTAAATTTTGCCACGCATACAGAGGAAAAGAAAGAGCACAGCTCTACATAAATTACAATCATCATGTTGCATCCAACCGTGAAAAACAGCACAGCCGATGAAGAGGAAACCAGAAAAACGGAACCTCAAATGTAGTGTAATGATCTGCTTATCTATTAAGTGTTAACAAAGTCATTTGCATGTAAATGGGGGCAAGTCTGATGCTGTTCAGTGCAATGCATTGTCAGCTATAAAAAGAAAGAGAAATGGATGGTGAAGAAAAGAAGCAACACAGATGGACAGACAAGGATATAGAGTGAGGATGTGGGATTGGTGGACATTTAACTTTGCTTGGAGCCTCAATCATATCCAGAGTCCTTAGCTGTATGTAGCTGCAGTGACGCCCACTCATGAGTAATTGTGATGTCGCAGCGAGTGTTCGGTCCATGGCACCTCGATGAAGAAGAGTGGAGGACGGGGTGATGGTGAATGTGCCACGTTGATGTGTAAGATATGATGCGCTAGCTTTTGTTGTTTTCATAGTTAAGTTTGATGATGAAAAAGAAGAAAACCCAACTGAAAAAAGCCATGTCGGGATTGCCGTCGAAGATGCTGACATCAGCCGTCGGACACGGGAGGGGACACCCAGCCATACTTCTCGTGGGTCTTGACAAGGCTCTTGAAGGTCGCCTCAGCTTCCTTGCGACTAAAGGCCTTCTTAGACTTGCCTGCTTTCCTGCAGATACGACCCTAAAGAGAAAACAACATTTGGAGAAATCAAGATTTTCATCTATCAAAAAACAAGTGAAACTTACTGATCTTCAGAAGGAATAATGGAAATGGAATTGTTGGCTGAGATGTGTTCAAAATAATATTCTAATAATAAATATAAATAATATTTGAATACTTCTTATCTTCTTCTTATCTCATTATTATTTTATAGTTTAACATGCCAGTCAGACATCTCTTCCTGTCCAAATAAGTGCTTTTGTCCAGAATCGGCTGCAACGATCCAGACATTTTGACAAGTTTATGATTCCTGGATATACATTCTAAAGTCAGTTTTTGAAATGTAATAGATTTTGTTCAACCTGAATGACTCAGCTAGTACACAGATTTACCTGCTACAGAGAGACACACTATTATATTTCAAGAGATGGGAAGCAGAAAAGCATTCTTCCTTTTGACTTAAACATGATGTGTGTGTGTGTCCAAGGTAAAAATTACACATGGTCAATTATAATGGATTGTGATATTATGATAAACATTTAACTTTCAAATATAATTTAGGCCACCAGTTTAACAATTTAACGGTTAAATGTAATTTAATTATGTTACATTGGTTTCTATGCCAGTTTAATTTGCAAATAACTATAAGTAAGACATTCATACATCCTGAAGAGGTCCTTTCCGAATGTTGAGTGAGCATAACTTGTAGTTTGACCAATGCTAAGTTTGGAGATAAATTAGCTATTTGCAATTGCACTATTATGTGTGATGTGCAAAGAAATCAACCCTTTAAATTATATTTTTATATGATTATGCTTATAAGTGAATCATTTAGTCCCAAAAAAAGCCATCTGAGGTTTGCTATAAAGAATCAAAAAAGCTTGAATCAGATAAGTCTAGTCTGTCAAAATCAACCTCCAAGTATGAAATCAAAGTTGAGGAAAAGTATGTAGGTATGTGTAGTCTGATGCCAGATTTATTTACCTGTCTTTTTATATATTATGTAACTGACAAGCAGAAGCAGATGTGTGAATGACAGATTATGGTGTGATTAAATGGTCCTGGTGCTCCATTTTAAGAGGTTTTCCAATTTTCAATTTCAAAGCCGACTGCTCTGAGCTTTGAAGACACAGTAAATCAAGAGGCTGTGCTTGATAAAACCTCAGGCTGAATAATTTAAACAAGCTTCAAGAGCATTTTAACACCAGGTTCAGCCATTTTGATCACTGGTAAAGGATAATGGGAATAGAAATGATGCAATGGTGCATTCATGATTGCGCCATCCCACAGTAAAAAAAATTAAAAAAAAAAATGGATGGATGAATGGATGGATTATCAAACTCTGAAGTCTGTTCTGCATCTAACAAATTATTTTATAATGTGATAGTTATTTTAAACAAGCCAAAGTGTGACAGTGAGACACTTTTGCATAGGTGGAACAAAAGCAATATTTAAAAATAATAGAAGTTATGGACTGTAAATTGTTTCACATAAAGGGTATCTTTAATGGAATAGTTCAGCCAAAAATCATTTACTTCATTGTTCACTCCATTAATTTCTTTTTTTCCCCCACTGTGAAACAAAATACGATGTTAGGCAGAATGCCCTTTCTAACAAAATTGGACTTCTAAGCTGCTCTAAAATCTTTTTTTTTTTTTTCACATAAAACAAAAGAACTTTAAAACCAGTCAAAGAATTAGGTTCTGCATGCAAAGCACAACCATACAAATATGCCACTACAGGCTACGTATGAGATCCCAACATCCACTAAATGAGCAAAAAGGATGTGCTTTCAGATGCCCCAGGACTGAGGTCAGTCTAGTGCCAGTGCTGATGTAAGACAGCAGGGACAGTGAGACAGAAATAGCCAGCACTTCCCTCAGGCTCTATCAGTCAGGATGAGATCTAATGGCCCAGAAGTAACCGCATGTGCTCAATCGAGAAGAGACTGCCCTATCCCCTCAGAAAAGCCTGTGATTTTTGGATTAAAAGGAGCCAATGGAGCCTTAATTAAGCTTTATTGTGTTTACGGTCTCTCTTGGAAATCGCTTCTCTCACGCTTGAGAGGCAACAGTGGAGAGCGCTAGGGAGGGAAGCGAGAATGCGTGGGGAGTCGTGCCGATGTTAATCCAGGTTATTTGCATCAGCGTTTTCCCTGCAGCATGCTAACGGCATCACCGATGTCTCCCTGCGCTATTTTGGTTTGGTGTGTATCGAGTGCAACGCAGTACCCGTGTGAAGTGCCTGATGGGTAATCCTGTGAATGGAGATCAGTCAATGGTCGCGCTCGGCCTCTGTGCATTCTGGGACAACACAGACGGTGGGGATTATGTAACCAACATGTGCCAGATAAGGGTAAACAGTGTTGTTCTTTGCATCATGGCATCACATGTTTGATGCTTCTTACAGTGTTATGTCAAAAAGGAAGTTGTCTGTAAATTTAAAGGATTAGTTCACTTTCAAATGAAAATTACCCCAAGCTTTACTCAACCTCAAGCCATCCTAGGTGTATAAGACTTTATTCTTTCTGATAAACACAATCGGAGATATATTAATAAATATCCTGATGCATCCGAGCTTTATAATGGCAGTGAACGAGACCAGCGAGTATGAAGCTGAAAAAACTGCATATATCCACATTCCATCATAAACGTACTCCTCTGGGGGGTTAATAAAGGCCTTCTGAAGCTAATTGATGCGTTTGAAAAAAAAAAAATCCATATTTAACAAGTTATGAAGTAAAATATCTAGCTTCTGCCAGACCACCTTCTGTATTCAAGATACGGAAAAAACAGAACTGGCGTCGCGTCAGTTAAGCTTTTTCCGTAAGTTGAATAGAGAAGGCGTAGGACATAGCGTAAGCTTTTTAAACTGCAAGAGGCATTGCGCTCTCTTCCTAAATTGAATACGGAAGCTAGATATTTTACTTCATAACTTGTTAAATATGGATATTTTTTTTAAACAAATGCATCGCTTCGCTTCAGAAGGCCTTTATTAACCCCCCGGAGCTGTGTGGAGTACGTTTATGATGGATGGATGGCTGTGGATGGATGCACTTTCTTCAGCTTCATACTCGTTGGTATTGTTCACTGCCATTATAAAGCTAGGATGCATCAGGATTTTTATTAATATATCTCTGATTGTGTTTATCAGAAAGAAGAAAGTCATATACACCTAGGATGGCTTGAGGGTGAGTAAAGCTTGGGGTAATTTTCATTTGAAACTGAACTAATCTTTTAACAAGGCAAAGAAGGAATATTGTTGTTGATCACAAAGTAAGGCAGAATAGACTCTTGATTAGAGTTCTTTTCATTTCCAATCTATTGGTCAATGAATGCATGTTATGGTCTTAAGCATTAAGACGTACAGTGAAA
The DNA here is from genome assembly GCF_018812025.1 of Megalobrama amblycephala. Taxonomy (NCBI): domain Eukaryota; kingdom Metazoa; phylum Chordata; class Actinopteri; order Cypriniformes; family Xenocyprididae; genus Megalobrama; species Megalobrama amblycephala. The sequence goes on from NC_063052.1 coordinate 3,281,386, forward strand.
AAACATGTATGTACACAATAAGTGCATTGTATCAAATGATTAATTTAAATCTTAGTACATAGTAAAGACACCTAATATAAAAAGTGGGATCCAATAGTTCTATACATGAATTCTATTATTATGATGTTTTGTGCTGTAAATTATTCTGATTTAGAAAGCCTTAAAAAACAGCAAATTTCTGAGCTTTGGTATGCTGAAATCTTCCAAAACCAAAAAAGGATTTTGAACTACAAAAAAAAAATGTAAAATTTAAATGATTGTCAAAGCACATCATGTCCTCAGGTTAGAAGTGAATAAAGCTCAATTAAACACAATTCAGTAATGCTGGCGAAAATTATTCACTTTAATTCCAAATTATTAATTCTAAAGGCGATAAACCACGAATGATCTGTGTGGCCTGTCATTTCCTTTTATAATACAATAGCCGCATGTTAATTGGGGGTCTGTTTTGTCAGTGGCGGCTAAAATGATAATTACCCTTGAGTGCTTTGGGTCATTTGGGGAAAATGGTTATCTAGTCACCGCTGCCTCAGACTCATCATGAATTTGGCATTTTAGAGCTCTTGACAGGTTGAGGTAAGGGTAGATAAAGAGGTCTTTCCTCTCAGATTTACAGCAGAGGGTTAATGGCCAGTCTTTAGCTTCATTATGGATTCTCATCCATTTCCATGACCCACGCTGGTCTTCGCAATCATCCTTAGAACGGGACTATCTAATGACCGAAGTGATCCATCTATGGAGTCCATCTAATCACATTACTAGTTAAGATCCAGGCTGCAGTTCCCTCTTAAGAAAAATGGTCCGAAATAGCACCAGATTATGATTCTGTTGGCTTGTAACAACAGAAAAAACAATAATCTTTACTTGCAGATCTAAAAAAGAGGCTCTTTAGGATGATATGGTTATAAATTGAAGAATCCATATATATAAATATTTTTTAAAGAAACTAATTTTGAGGTATAGGTGAGGTGTTGCATTTAAAATGTTGTAGGAAATACCCTATAAAACAGAAGAGCAACCAATGAAATGTGTGGTCACAAAACCCATATTTTGGTTACACTTCACCCTACACTAAAATGGATTTTATAGCCTGATGACATAAGAGACCATTTTTAAGGTTCCTATAGTGCAATGTGATCATCTTTTTATGGTACTTCAGAAAACCACATATGTACTAGAGCTTCAATAAATCCAAGAAGTCTTCCTTTTGCTCTGTTATGAGCAATATGCTAATACGAAGAACCTCTAATGGAACATCAAGAACTTTCATAATCTGCAAAGAACCAGCCAAGCATATAGACGGCCAAAATGCTTCTTTATAACATCGGTTCTTTGCTAAAGAGATCATTCATTCAAAAATGAAAATTCTGCCTTGTGTGACGTTTTTCTTCCGTGGAACACAAAAACAGCCTCAGCCACAATTTACTTCCATTCACTCTTAAAAATCAAAGTTCCATAGGGGGTGTTTTCACAGCAAGAACATTTTATGAATTTAAAGAACCTTTTTCCACAATAAGAAACCATTTGTACAATTGAAAGGTTGCATATATGTTCTTCAAAGAACCATTCTTCATAGAATCACTGATGCCAATAAAGAAGCTTTATTTTTAGGACTGATGTATGGAAAAAGATGCAATGAAAGTGAATGGAGGTACTGAGGTATCTTTATTCTCTAATAAAACAATACCTGTCTGGAATGACATGAAGGCATGTTTTATTCTATGTAATTACATTCACGCGCAATATATGTAACAACATACTGGATGGACGCTGCATGTTTTCACGCTTTTCACCTGTGCTGTGCGCCGATGCCAAAATGGAGGATGGCGTCAAGAATCATGAGATGAGAAGAAATCAACGCTGCTATGGCAATAACCCATCCTCACCTGTCCTTTCACCAGACTGGCAGCGAACTGCCTCATCACGGCCTCGACGGTGTACGCGCTCGACCAGCCTCGGGGCGTTAATAACTCCATGCAGATCGCGCCGCCGTCCAGCACGTATCCGTTCTCCAGCCGCGGCGTGAGGACGCGCATGAACGGCGGGGAGAAGGGGAAATTGTCGGGGAAGGTGACATTCAGGAGTATGTACTCGGTGTTGGTCTCCTTCATGTCCTGCCACAGCGCGGAGTCCTTGTCCACCTGGTGCAGCTTGACATTCCAGTCAAACAGGTTATCGTCCGCCAGCTCCACCGTGATGAAGTTGTCGCCGAGCCTCCGGATCTCCTGCAGCTCCTTCATCAGCCTCCGCGTCCGCACCTGGGTGCAGTGCTGTCGGTTCGCCGCCGGCGGGGGCATCACGGAGCCGCTAGTCGCTTTGCTGCCCGCCGTCTGCTGCTTCTCTTTCGTGTCCTTGCTCGGTTTGTCCTGTTTGACTGCTGGCTTGTCCTTGCCGGACACGTCGAAGCGCCTGGCTTTGATTTCGGGCGTGCTGAGGATGTTGTTGGTCTCGTTGCTGGTGTTGCAGTGCTTCGTGTTGTTGTTTTTCTGGTTGCCTTTGGTCCCTTTTAATGAGCCCTGGTGGTGATGCTTCGGGTCCTCCGTGTCTCGGTCGTGCAGTCGAATAAGCCCAATCTTTCGCAAAAGAGTAGCCATTGTGATGCTTCGCCGTTCGAGGTGAGTGTAATGGAGCTCGGAAAAAAAGACGCCCGCAAAGCAGCTCTTCCTCAATGCATCATTTCCCCCCGCGAGTGCACTGAAACACAAGAGCGCTCATTTAATACATATTCCTACTCCTATAATTCCCTATGAGGCTGCACAGCCGCGGCTGCTGCAAGTGGCGCGATAACGTTTCTAGAAAATGAACCGATAATCTGGCTCGCGCACACAAGAATAGCCGGAGCGGAGCACCTCAGGTCGGTTGGCTTTCCGCTGTACCTGGACGGAATGAGTAATCAAGGGTCCAGCACGAGTTATTTTTTTCTTCACACCAGTATTCCTACAAATCCCGCCCTTGACCTGATCACTGTTTGCTGGAGTTCCAAAAGCAATGTGATTGACGTCTAAACCGTCCAATCACAGACCGGCAATAGCCGTGAGAGCTCAGACTAGCCAATCCTGTCGTTAGACGCGGGACTTGTCTGGATGCTGGTGGATGAAAATAACGCTCTGCTCGAGTCTCGACATATATATTATTAACGCTTTTATTGTTAGTACATTTTTTTCACTGTTATAAGACAATTCATATTCGGCATATTGTCCATTTGTTTATTTCTATTTTTGGTATTCTTTTTTTAAATGATTCTTGCTTCAACGTTATGTGTGTTGGGTACAAAAATCTCAAACAATATCATTGTACAACCTCGTGTATTTATTCTCTCTCTTTTTTTTTTTACAATGACTGTAATATAATATATAAGATGCTATTAGCATTAGTAATAATAAAACAATATATTAAATAATGGGTATTTGTCCTAAAGTTTGAGTTAGGAAGAGGTCGAGCTTATAATTCATCAGCTACCAATGAATCAATAACTCTCGCATTGAAAAGGAAAGTGCACCAGCATTTGCATGAATCTTTTTGGGTTTGAACGAACCATGTTGCTGGCCATCAGCCATGCATTATATGTCATCCATTTGTTGTTTTGAATTATATTTTAACGTAATATAGTCAAACTGGTCAATGAAACGGCTGCAGAGTAACCCCGAAATAATTCACAGTTTTATTTTATGAAACGTTTTTTCAACAGTGACTTTGCAGTAATTAGAAACACTTTACGGCACAACGAAGGATTCTGTTACCAGGGTAACAGTCCATTCTCACGAGCTATTGGATGAAACGCAGCCGGAAAGCAGTTCGCTGTCATGGAAGCTGCGTTGCTTGAACAGATGTCCGTCTTTTGTCAATAATTTTATAGTTTTATCTTGATTAATTTAATCGTACGCTTACCTTTATGTAAAATACAGCACGCCATGGCCGAAAAGTTTGATAATCTCGAGGAACACCTCGAGAAATTCGTCGAAAACATAAGACAGCTTGGAATTATTGTCAGCGATTTTCAGCCCAGCAGTCAGACAGGACTCAATCAGAAACTGTGAGTTGTAATCTGTTTATTTTAATACGAATCCAAAACATTATTTTGGTTTAAACAAATAATATCTAGAAAATATGAGCGACGTTTGAGCTGTAGGCTTTTTTTGGCTCGTTATCTGTAATGTTGACTCATTCAGTCGCGAGTAAAGCCTGAAAATGATATGGTTGTTTATTTCCTCAGAAATTTTATGATCACAGGACTGCAGGACATTGAGAAATGCAGACAGCAGCTTCATGATATCAACGTACCGTTGGAAGTGTTTGAGTGAGTATTACATTTCATAATGGAGATACAAAAATTATTGTAAATTGTTTTTGTTTTTTTTTTAAATAAAAAAAATAAATTACCCTTATTGTACACGCATTTCTTCTGTGTACCCATTTAATGACCAAACCTGTTATATTCAAGAAATATGAGATATCACATCTGCATAAAAACATGAATGGCTATGATTGGTTATTGATGTTTTGCATTGTGCCTGCAGGTATATTGATCAGGGTCGTAACCCTCAACTCTACACCAAGGAGTGCTTAGAGAGAGCGTTAGCTAAAAATGAGCAGGTCAAAGGAAAGATTGACACCTTGACTGTAAGTATTGGTCCTGCTAACACAATGAATGACTAATTTGGCAGTACCAGCAGGTTATTTGTTGTAAAAGGACATAATAAGTATTTTATAGACATGCTACCTCTCCTGCTTATAGTTATCATTGTAGTCATCATTCTTGTCTGAACAGGCCTTCTATTTTTCATTTCCTTTTTCCAGTGTTAGCTGAATAAAGCTGCCGTACTGACACATTTTATTAATAAGCTCATCATTAATAGTTTATAGATTAGTGTGTGTATATATATATATATATATATATATATATATATATATATATATATATATATATATATATTATAATTGCTAGACAGTTCTGCTTTATACAGTTCTGCTGTAGAGGGATGATTTCCAAGTATGTTTTGAATAATACAAACAGAGGCACTTCATCTTACCCTCTTACAATATTTTGCGGTTTCTTTTTTTCTCCAGAAATTTAAAAGCCTCCTCATTTCTGAGCTGGGGAAGGTTTTTCCTGAAGAGATGGCTAAATATAAGGCCATTCATGGAGATGATCCTCCTTCATGATTTACCAGTGCCACGACACTTCAAACGCAAGATGTACATATGTTGATATTAATATAACATGTTTTTTAAGGTTTAATTCATCATTCAAATATGCAAATTTTTACAGCTTTTTCATCTTTGTATTTGCCTTTGTAATTCACAAGAATACGGATTGAAAACTGAGGGATATTTTGGGATTTCCTTGAAACAGTGAAAAGCTTTTTTTTCATGCATTGTATTTTTCGCAGCATAATTTTTTTTATTTTTCCGTTGAATAAATGATTATTTTGTGTAATCACGACAACCGGTCTTTTTGGTTATATCAACCACGCTGTTTTTTTATATGAATGTATAAACGTATCAGCAAGCTGTTTATACAACCTTTCTTGGGTGTTTATTCGGCTGCATTGGTTCCAATGATCTCAAGTTACTTTCTGGCGTGCTCTCTTTCGCCATGTGTGTAATCTCACACTACTTGTCTGGTGCCGTGGTGATGGAATTGATTTGTACGTGTCCTCCTTTAACCACATGACATTATTCACGAGTCATGACTGAGCTGAACCGAGAGCTTACAGTGGGACTTTACCCTAGATGACAATTTAAGGACAGTCTTTCCTGTGACGACAAACCCAAGGCATTCTGAACAGTGAAAGATAGGTCATTAGCATGGTAAAGCTTTGGATCACAAAGAATGGAGATTTAAACATGTGTCTGAAATACCTTTGGTCTAGTCGGTGGTGGTTTTGTAACTCCTTTGTAAGGCTTTAAGTCTTTCAAGACTGTTCAAACTCTAAACATCTGCTGTATGAATAGTCACTCCCCTTCACAAAAGGACTTTTAGCTATTGTTTGGACTGGAATACTAGTGAACTGCATACTGCACTGTATGCACTGCCTATTTAAAAAAGGAACATATGGGAAATGTATAATGCAATGACAAACAGTGTATTTAAACAGCTCAAACTGTTTGCATTTTTAATCCAATTGAGTGTATTCGTATAGTTTTGTGCCAGACCAAATGAGACAAGAAAATGTTCATATTACCATGCCAATATTACTTCCATTAGATTTACAAACTAGACATGCAGTCTGTTATTTTAGATATGGATAAACAGTATTGATCGACAAAGGGGGAGAATAGATGTCTCAAGGATATGTGTGGAACAAGGTCATCACAGAAAATAATCTTCTCTGAGTTCTCCAGTGCTTTTTCATTTTCTGTGCTGCCCTCTTTCTTAGAGTTCATCTTTTATAAGCACTCAAACACAAAAACTCTAGTGGGAGGACAGATGTAGTAGTGCTACACACACACAAAACACTTCCAAGCATGTCTTTGAGAGGTGGCGTGCATGGGCAACCTGCAGGCTTTGTTCAGAGCCTTAACGTTTTTGTGGGTGAATAGTGAACTCATCTTGTGACTCATGAGATGAATCATGTTTTTTCTGTAGTATGACCTTCATTTCAACAAACATCTCTTCAGCCTCTTCTAACTGAAGAATAGTGACACATACTTAAAACATCTGGAAGAAAATAACAATATATTGGTAATTAAACAAACTTATTGTTGTGATCATTTTATAATATCTAAGGGTACGTTTACATGACAACGGTGTACTAAAAACAGAAACGTTTTTTCTTTGGACAGATGACAACGTTACTAAAACTATACCTATTCACACTGATCCACACACAAACGACTAAAAATGCTGTACTACGCATGCCAGACAAGTAGTTGGCGATGTCACTTTGTAAAGAAAGGCTACCCGCCTGCGCACATAAGCATTCTTTTGCAGAGCACACGCCTCGCGCATGCCTATTAGGGCTGCAACGATTAATCGCGATTAATCGTTTGCAAAATAAAAGTTTGTTTACACGTAATATATATGTGTGTGTTCTGTGTATAATAATTATGTATATATATATATATATATATATACACACACACACATTCATGTACATATTTATGAAAAATGTTATATTTATATATAAAATATTTATGTTTATATGTAATATAATATATATATAAATATATATATTTATAATACATGCATATATTTCTAAACTTTATACCTGTATGTGTGTGTATTTATATATACATAATTATTATACACAGAACACACACATATATATTACGTATAAACAGACTTTTATTTTGCAAACGATTAATCGCGATTAATCGTTGCAGCCCTAATGCCTATCCACATTATTTTTACAGTTTACTGTTCTTTGATATTCTTCTTGTTATTTCCCTATAATAGCTGATAAATCGTAAGTCTCACACATTCACAGAAAACACATTTCCGCATTGAAAAACAAGATGGATAGACTAAATATATAATACGCATGTGCATGATGCCACTATTTTCACAGATTTTGCATTTTTGCAGTTTACACGGAGATAATAATGGTGTCGTTTTCAAAAATTTCCACTTTGAAACCCGTTTTCAAAAATTTGCGTTTTCAGGCCACCAAAACGCCGTTGTCGTGTAAATGAATGGCCAAAACGCATTTAGTTGAAAACGGTGTCTTGTAAACAGCCCCTAAATCATTCTGTATCGTTCTGTAATGTGGTTTATCTATACAAAATGTAATAATGACTTACTGCATCATATCATTAATATTTGATTTAATTAGATTTTTCTTTATCCAGTAGAGAAACCTTTCTGAGAATAAAAATCTCTTTTACAGGAGTGTCGTTGCCAAGAGAGGCAGCAAATTAACATATGCACAAAACAATTACTAATTAAACAATATAATGAAACAACATTATAAACATTTGCAGTTCAATGACTCGTCATCTAGTCATTGAATAATGGATTTAAAATGTTTCAGTGACAACAAAGGATGTAACTTAAAATTCATGTGTTTTAAAGGTGCTAAAGAGGATGTTTTGTTTTATATATTTTTGCAATATTACTTGAAACTGTCTTTACTAACTGATAAAAGACCATTTATTAGGTGCACTGAAAGGAATAATATTAATATACATCATCTGTGCACGAGGTAGGGCCTTAAAAACATCAGCCAATCGTTTATGCGATCATCGCGTAAACGATTGGCCCTCTGGCTTGTCAATCACTGCCATGACGTTCCTTGTGAGAGACGTGCGCGGCTGCGCGCTCCAGTAACTTTCCACACTCCACAGGCGCTGCATGCAATGTTTTTGTCAGGAGACAGGAGTAACAACTGCAGATTATGAGTTACATGCGGTGAGTCCGACATAATGAATCCACTAACACGACACGGCGAATGCCGGTGGTAAACACTCGTGTTCCAATACTCGTGCACAAGTTTTGGGAGGCGTTCCCTCGAAATGAGCTGTGAAGGAGGGGGGTTGTTCTTACGCATGCGCTCATTTCAAAAACTCAGTCTTTGGTTTCTCAGTCGACGAAAAGATCCTCTTTATCACCTTTAACTGCAATAAATTGTACTATTTAGTTCAATAATGATATGTGACCCTGGACCACAAAACCAGTCATAAGGGTCAATTTTTTGAAACTGACATTCATACATCATCTGAAAGCTGAATAAATAAGCTTTCCATTGATGTTAGGGTAGGACACTATTTGGTCAAGATACAACTATTTAAAAATCTGGCATCTGAGGGTTGCAAAAAAAAAAAAGCGAAATATTGAGAAAATCGCCTTTAAAGTTGTCCAAATGAAGTCCTTAGCAATGCATTTCCACTCACAAAAATACATTTTTGATATATTTAAGGTAGGAAATTTACAAAATATCTTCAAGGAACTTGATCTTTACTTAATATCCTAATGATTTGTGGCATAAAAGAAAAATCGATTATTTTGACCCATATGGCTATTTCTACAAATATACCTATGCGACTTATGACTGGTTTTGTGGTCCAGGGTCACATATATAATTTCTATATAATGTTTATACTGTATGTTATATTAATTTACATTTAATATATAAATTTTTTATATTTAGTTCTCTTTTAGTGTCAGTTTCTGGTGTTTTTGTTTGTTTGTTTGTTTGTTTATATATATATTTTTATAGTTTGCCAGGTGAAAATCATGAGTCATCTTCTTAGATTGCTTATAAATGTTTTTAATATTTATTACACTTAGCAAACCCCACATTTGATTCTCTGTTGGCTCTTTCTAAGTAGTGTAACATCAGGAAGTAAAATGACTTGTGAAATACTGATGAACCAGATAAACAAGAAATGTTCTCAATGAATACATGTGTATGGCTCTATTAGAGGCTTAACCCAGGGCAAATGTGTTCCTTTGATCCTCATTTTACATGTGACGCAAGCACAAGCAAGTCAGTATCAAGTGCATATGACTCTCTTGGTTAGCGGGCAACCCGGTGCTACCTTTGACAATATTATCGTAATGGCTTTGTAATGCTAATGAAAGGTGCTGCAGACCGACTGTGATTGCAATTGTGCGTGCAATCCTGAAGAGCTCCGGACAGTTTGATCATCTTTTCCTCTTGATTTAACACTTTGCACATGAAGGAGAACATTGGCTCTATTTCAGGGACAATCACCCCCTTCTGTGAAGGTCATGAGGAAGTCAAACCCTTCAGCCTTCTGTTGCAGTAGTCACCATGGCAACGTACCCCGCCCGCCGCCGACGAAGACAAAAGCCATCGTATAGGGGGACGAGAAAGAGGGGCATGGAAAAGGAACTGATGCATATTCAGCAGACACACACACATATGTTCTGAGCAAACTGCTCATCCCATGTGTGTTTGAGTTTGTCATTTATTTTTTTGCCCTTTAGGGCCAAAGGTTGCAAAGGCTCTGAATTAGCTGAAATGGATGAGGTTTTAGTGTGCAGGCGTGCAACCCGTGCATGCTAATATCAAAGCAGCTGTAGTTCTGTATTATTTAAGGTGCAGAAAAACACCTCAAACCTTAAATTTAACATCACTTGACTTACTTCATACACAAATTCTCGTGACTCATATGCAGGATGGAAGTTTCCTTGGTGGGTGTTCAGCTTTTATGCGTTATACGGACCAGTCAGTTCGTACGACTTTCACGTGCCAGGAACGTGGACTCATTTGGAGGTAGAAAGTGTTGCCTTGAGGGCTGCTCAGAGAAAGGGCAAGGCTGTTGATCTCTCTGGTCTCCATGGAGATGGACGTCTTGCTCTCTCAATCCTTTTCTCATTAAATCCTGGCAAGGCACAAAGCCATGGCAGATCATGCGATCCCATATCTCGCCCTTTCTCTGGAGAAAGACCAATGCTTACATTGCTAAACATTTACATACCCATGTAAATGTTTACTTGAACGGAATAGTTCAACCCATAATGTAAGTGCTGTCATTTACTCGTGTTTACCCTCGTGTTGCTTTTAACCCAGATTGCTGTTTCTCTGTAGAATACAAAATGTGAATTTTTGAAGAATCTTCCTGCAGCTCCTTTCCACACAAACAGTTCATGTGACCACAAACATCAGCAAAAAATCTCCTTTTGTGTTTCAATCAAGGAAAAAAAAAATGTATATGGTTTTCAAATACGGGTTAATAAACAAATTATTTACTTTCAGTATTAACTAATCTGTTAGTTACCGGAACGACGATTCAATTAGCCTAATTTGTTTTATCTTGTGTTCTAAGGGGATCTAAGGCAGAAATGAATAGATAAAAAAAATGCAATTGTTAAAGGATTAGTTCACTTCTGAATGAAAATTTCCTGATAATTTACTCACCCCCATGTCATCCAAAATGTTCATATCTTTCTTTCTTCAGTCGAAAAGAAATTAAGGTTTTTGAGGAAAACATTCCAGGATTCCTCTCCATATAGTGGACTTCAGTGGGGTTCACTGGGTGAAAGGTTCAAATTTCAGTCTCAGTGCAGCTTCAAAGGGCTCTACATAATCCCAGACAAGGAGTAAGGGTCTTATCTAACGAAATGATCGTTCATTTTCTAAAAAAAATAAAAAATTATACACTTTTTAACCACAAATGCTCATCTTGCACTAGCTCTGCGATGCACCACGCATCACGTTGAAAGGTCATGCGTGACGTAGGCGGTAGTACCGCACTAGGGCGAATAACTTAAAATAATTTTCTACTCAAATTTCAAAATTGTCCGATATCATTGTCATACCATTTTTTTTTCTTTTGGTAAAGGGCATTTCTCTTAATCTTTGCACGTTCGCTTTGTAGACACTGGATTGGTACTTCTGCCTTCGTCACGCATGACCTTGGTAACGTGATTACGTCATGCGTACGGATCGCAGAGCTAGTGTAACACAAGCATTTGTGGTTAAAAAGTGTATAAAAAATTTTTTTTAGAAAATGACCAATTGTTTCGCAAGATAAGACCATTATTCCTCGTCTGGGATCACGTAGAGCCCTTTGAAGCTGCACTGAAACTGAAATTTGGACCATTCACCCAGTGAACCCCACTTAAGTCCACTATATGGAGAAGAATCCTGGAATATTTTCCTCAAAAACCTTAATTTCTTTTCGACTGAAGAAAGAAAGACATGAACATCTTGGATGACATGGGGGTGAGTAAATTATCAGGAAATTTTCATTCAGAAATGAACTAATCCTTTAAAAATCAACAAAATTGCAAAAGATATTTGTCAGAATGTTTATGGTTGCATCAGCGATACTTTAAAGGTGGTGAAACAAAAGTTGAGACAACTGGACTTTTTGAGTAAAATGAGTGAAAACTGAATGAGGAAAAAAAGACCAGGCGCGACTTTAGCATACCTCCTGTTCTGTCAAGTTATCAAACTGACATAATCAGAGAATGAACAGCATTCCAAATTTTCAGAATTTTTTGACTAAATAGTTTTGATTTCATGCTGACTTGAAAGGATGAATTTAAAGATGCAACTTTTCCAAAAGTATTTTACCACACAAACCGTGTAACAGCTAAAGCATAGTGTGCTATTAGCATGCTAGCTACTGTAACGGAGGCCAGCTAGTAGTCGCTGTGCGAGTAAATGCTCTAACGTCTGACGCTAGAGGTTGCAGCCTTAGTCTCCTTGTTAGAGTATCCGACTTCCACGCCGGAGACCCAGGTTCAAGGCCCGTGTGGGGCGAGTAGGACCTGGGTAGAGGGGTTACGTTGGTGCCATGACCCGGATGGGAGTGAGGTTTAGGGGGGTGAGTGTAACGGAGGCCAGCTAGCAGTCGCTGTGCGAGTAAACCTCACTCCACTCTATCCTCTGATGCTAGAGATTGCAGCCTTTAGCCTCCTTGTTAGAGCATCTAACCTAGAGACCCAGGTTCGAGGCCCGCGCAGAGCGGGGCAAGTAGGACCTGGGTAGAGGGGTTACACTACATCAGTGCTGCTAAGAATGTTAAAAAGAAAAAAAAAATTGTAGTTATCGACTACTCAGTTGAGCTAGACTTGTCAGCTAAACAACTACTGTGACCCATTGTCTAATTTGGAATGCTATGAGGCTAAGTAAACAATAACAATTTTAATTTCTAGGTGAACTGTCCCTTTAAGACATTGAAATGAGGCTTGTTTTTAGAAACCTCCTTCTCTTTTCCAAGAAGGAGAGGCTTTCATTTGCTCATCCTGCACCATTCATTTGAATATCACAGGCCCGTTGGGATTCAAACCTAATTTCTTCCCTTCCTCACTGTCTATCTTCCCTCAGCCCCAGGGCTTCTTATTTAATATACAATCAGCATGATTTCCTGACAAGCATCTAGCGCATTGCAAGAGCACAGAGGCTTACGCAGCTCTTTGAGATCCCACAGGCTTAATTAGTGCTGTTTGTTGGCAGCTTTCAGGTTTCAACCACTGTCCTCCTGTAGGAGTAATGATGGTGTCATGTTGGTTGTTGCACCAATGTAAAATCTATCAGTGCCCATCCCTGTTTCACACAGGTACTTAGAGATGAGTGATGTTGGCAGCTGGATAATTAATATGGGGTCTACTGTTTGTGTGCTTGTTGTCCTCCGTGCAGCTCTGCTGGGGTTGCGTAGTATTTTCACACTTTCAAGTGTGATATCATAAACATGGAGAGGGGCATTCTCACGATGTTGTCCTGACTTGTTCTCTTCTCAAGGGATGATTCGATGTCCAATTAATTATGAAAGTTTAAAGGGAGTACAAGGTCACATTGTTCAGTATGTGCAAGTACTCGGAAGAAAATTTACTGCAACAATTTAAATTCTGCCATTATATATGTTGTTCCAAATCTATATCATTTTCTTTTTTCTGTGGAACACAAAAGGAGATGTTTTGAAGAATGTTCACGCTGTTCTTTTCAATACAATTAGTGAAGTGAATGGGTATTGATAATTTCAGGCCCCATATACAAAATCAAGTGATATACAGACCGAAATTCATGTTGTCATTCACTGAAAACGTTTTCTTTTTTTTTTCGCACTTTTGCATATTCAAACTTGACGCAATGCGAACACATCAAAACCAATGATGTTAGCCTTAACATGATGTTAACTTGCTGTGAAGCGTCCGACCTGATCTCATGGAAAATGTAACTATTTCACAAGGTGGTGATTTGGTATGAATTCATATGATTTGAATTGTACGACAACATACGATTTTTACATTAAAGCTCATGAAGGTCCACCACTAAACAACCGTCGATGGGGACACGTCCTGATTTTGCAGATAGAACATAATTAGTTGACCCTGCAACAACGTTCCTATATGAAAATTTAGTCCTAACCATATCTCTACCCCTAATCCTATAAGTTATCTCTAAAATCAGAGGGAAATGATAGATGAATAACACTGATGTACAGTACAAGCACCAAACCCTGATTTTTAGCCTAAACTTGACATAAACTGTAAAGTTGTCCCTTAAATTTGATTGTTTGATTTGAATGTTGTTCCAGGATCCAGGAAAATGTAGAACTCAGCAAAATCAGGTTTTGCGTCGATGGTGGTATTAACAATCAATATTTCATTTTTTAAATATCACGTTTATCATCAATACTAGTATCTTGCAACACCTCTACTTATGCATATAAAAAATATGCTAATGTAAATGAAATGAGTTTCATTTGTATGGAAACTAGTCTGGGATATTCTGCTAAATTTCTTAACTTTTTCTTCATTAAAACAATTACATCAGTACAATATGTATGCCTCTGATTTGATTTAGAAGTCTCCAGCAGAAGGGGTCATAATTAGCATGCTAAAAATGCCAACTGGATGCTAATTTATTTTATGTATAAGTCCGCAGTGTCGTAAGACAGACGCTTATGTGAGCAGAATGTCTCCTTTGGATCTGGAAGGACGATGCCAGACGTACATCAAGCCTCATAAAACTCTATGGCACTACCCTGCCTTTGTCTTGCCATTTGTCCAACACTTCTGTCCCCCTTTGTAGACACGTGTATGTGTGTTTGTGTGTTTGTGTGTGAATGTGTTTATATACACACACCTCAATTACTCCATCTACCACTTTAGAGACCTTGAAGACCTGGAGGACAGTGGAGGGGGACACCTAAATATTAAATGTCCATGTGATAAGTAACTCATGCATCATTTGTACTGAAGACATGAATGATACCTCAAAATCATGCAGCTTATTGAAGAAAGGAGTGCTACTATTTTCCAAGCCATCCAATGTAAGGTTTTACTTCTGTCAAGACAATCTAGCAGTGAGTTTTATAGAAATGAGTCACCCTTACATTTCCTTCAGAAAATGAAGAAAATCTAATTCAGATGATTTGTTTGCAGTTGTTTGGGGGTTGTGGTTGGCAAGGGGGTCACCCATCATGATTCAGGGATCCCTGCATGAATAGAGTTGGGGGGAGGATATGGACGCCTGCATGTCTAATAGTCTGAAACAGGCACATTGTATCCAACTCGTGCCTCGGGATCTTTAGGTGCAGCAGATGTGAGTTATGCATGGCCATTTGAAGATAATTAATCTCTGTCTCCTCTGCTCTCTGCCCCCCAGATCATCAGTACAGCCCGTCTCTGTGTCTTTGCACACGTGTCCCACAGGGAGGATGTGCAGGGGGGCAACCTCAGTTTAATTCTGTGCAGATCTGAATGTCATCAAGTCTTTATGGCTTCAGCTGGAAGGGTGGAGGGAGAATGAATCTCCTTGTCATTTCTTTTGCTCCTAAAACTGCGAAAGCAGGGATGCAACCATCGTAGATATTGAGGGGGACACCTGCCATCCAATATTCAAATTAGTGGGTGATCAATATGGGATCTTTGAATTTAAATTTTATCATTGTCCAGCTTTTCAGTGATTTTAGGAATGCATGATACTACAATTCAGACTGATACCTGACTGATAAAAAATCAAGCACTAAAGTTAATATGATATATCTATATATATATACGTTTTATATGCTATACAAGTGAATTTAGGCATCACAACATTATAATGTACAGCATGAAAATGGATATTCTTTTTGAGATTAGGTAAGATTACATTTAACAATGTTATTAAATTATTAAATTACTGTTTTTGAGGATTAAGTGAGCTTTAGATTATGGAAAATGTAACCTAAATGTAAAATTAATGATAAAGAAGTACAATAAAGTATAAAAATAGTGACTGATATTATAAAATTTTAAAAATATTTAAAGGGTTAGTTCACCCAAAAATGAAAATTCTGTAATTTATTACTCACCCTCATGTTGTTCCACACGCGTAAGATCTTCATTCATCTTCAGAACACAAATTAAGATATTTTTCATAAAATCTGATGGCTCAGTGAGGCCTGCATTGACAGCAAGACAATTAACACTTTCAATGCCCAGAAAGCTACTAAAGACGTATTTAAAATAGTTCATGTGACTACAGTGGTTCAACCTTAATGTTATGAAGCGACAAGAATACTTTTTGTTCACCAAAAACAAAAACAAATAACAACTTTATTCAACAATCTCCAGTGATGTGCGATTTCAAAACACTGCTTCATGAAGCTTCGAAGCTTTACGAATCTTTTGTTTCGAATCAGTGGTTCGCAGCATGTATCAAACTGCCAAAGTCCCGTGATTTCAGTTTAATGAAGTTATGATGTAACTTTGTTACATCATAAGTGTTTCAAAATTTCATTGGTTCACCACAGGGGCGTGATTTTTGGCAGTTTGATACATGCTCCAAACCACTGATTTGAAACAAAAGATTCGTAAAGCTTTGAAGCTTCATGAAGCAGTGTTTTGAAATCGCCCATCACTAGATATTGTTGAATAAAGTCGTTATTTGTTTTTTTTGCGCACAAAAAGTATTCTCGTCGCTTCATAACATTAAGGTTGAATCACATGAACTGTTTTAAATACGTATTTAGTAGCTTTCTGGGCACTGAAAGTGTTAATTGTCTTGCTGTCAATGCAGACCTCACTGAGCCATCGGATTTTATGAAAAATATCTTAATTTGTGTTCTGAAGATGAACGAAGGTCTTACAGGTGTGAAACGACATGAGGGTGAGTACTTAATGACAGAATTTTCATTTTTGGGTGAACTAACCCTTTAATATCACTTGATATAAGCTACCAAGTTTGAGGTCACAAAAATGTTTTTTTAAAGAAATTAATACCTTTATTTATCAAGGATGCATTAAATTGATCAAAGGTGACCATAAAGACATTTATAATGTTACAAATGATTTCTATTTCAAATAAATGCAATTCTTTTGAAATGAAAATGCAAAAATGCATCAGTATATGCATACAGCATTTCATTGAATGACGCAGAAGGTTTCAGACTTTTTTGAACTGTAAAAACAGGGATTCCTGTTACTATGCCCACATGCACGATTCAAACCCACATCTCTTAAACTCAAGGACTAGTGGTTACAGTTGCCTACACTGTTGTAGGTGTTCAGTAAGATGTCCTAATTTAATTCCTACTCAACAACAGACCCATATTATGACTACATTGCACCTCTACAACGTGTAGTGATTTTTCCAAACAATTTTGATCCAGTGGACTGATTAAAATAAGTACAATGTTGCTCTAATGTTACTGTTTTAATTCTATTCATCTATTGTGAAAGGCCTATTGTATTGAAGGGATGAACATTCTTCGAAACAGTGGTACCCTCCCTAGGTTTAATTCTTTCTATCTCCCTATGATTATGTGATTTAATCCTCAATGCCAATTTTCTATGAAATTCCCCATGTTCAATTTTTCCCTTCCAAGTTGCTAATTGCTTTGTAAGATGAGTATAGCCATGGCTCTGCTGATAAGTATTGATTCAGTTCTCAGACACGATTTCACCATCAATCTTTCTTATTCTGGGCAGGATGTTCTCCAGTGGGCTGATATACTCACATCTCCAGCGGTGCGCTTTTGGTCGTGCTTCCGTTGTTTGCCAAATGTATCATGACACGCGGGATTCCTCCCCCAGCTGGCACAGTCTTGTTTGTGTGGAGAATATACAATGAACGCACTCAGGACTTCCTTCACTATAAGTTTAGAAGAGGATATAAAGAAAAGATAAAGATACCAAATTTTGAATGCTATATGAAATGCTCATTAAACCCAGATGCTAGTGTATGAAGGTTGCTTCCAAATGTGCATATCCATCACAGTATGTAAGATTAAGATTAGTGCCTTCTTAAAAATATTATGCCAAAGTGTTCAGATAGTGTACCATTTCCAGTTGATTTTTGAAATGTGCATGATTTTTGGCCTAATTTTGCCCTCAACCCGTTGCGCTTTGGAAGAGGAGTTTGTGACGGTTGTCTTTCAACATAGAGCACTGCAGTGATAATGTATTTTTGTAGGCTAATCTGGAAGTTAGCATCACACTAGTTGCCTCAACAAAAACCCAATAGGATTTTTCTATTGGTTTTTGGATTATTACAGAAAAAAAGTTTGATTCTTACACATCATGATAATCTTCAGAAATGAACTCAACTTTACAATCGCCACAATTAAAAAGTTATGAACGAACAATACCACAATCGCATGACTTCAGTATCACCATAAACTTCAGACAACTCTTTCAGTCTTTATTTAAAAACATTTTCCCTGAAAACCCACATGAAAAAATACTATAGTAATTCATAGTAAATACTATAGTGGTTTTGAACCATACTATAGTAAAGTACTTGAATTAATTTATTGTGGTAATTCTATAGTTGCTGTGCTAATATAACAACTATAGTAATATAAACAAATTGCATTACCCAATACTGTACTAAATTTTCTACAACTATAGGGTAATTATACTACAATATACAGTTTACTGTGGTAAAAACTAAAGTATAAGCTACTACAGTATTTATTACAGTTTATCAGTTCACTATAGTTAATACTACAGTATAACAGTAGCATTCATTAACAAAGTGTTGTAAATACTATGATATATACAGTATACTACAATTTACTATAGTATGTTTCAAAAACACTATAGTATTTACTATAAATTACTATAGTATTTTTTTCATGTGGGAGCCTGAGTTAGTATAGTTTGCAAATGCATGATGATAAACACAGTGAGGCAGTGAAAGTGGACTAGTGAGTAGATGAATTTATCTGTTTGGCGTGATGTTAAATGACCCAGACAAACTCTTCAGTTTCATTTAGCCACTTTTTTTCAAGACAAGAAAAAAAATCATGAGAGGGTTTTACTAATGTAGTTTGTCATAGAATAAAAGGTGAAATGCATAATCTTTTACTAAATGTAACAACTTTCTCCACTTGAAACAAACCTAACCAAAGCCAAGATGTAAACAAAACTACACAAGCTAATAGCTAATGCTAACCAATATTCAAACTCCTGATAGATAAAATCAAGCTCTGAAACTTTTTTTTTTTCTCTCTCTTTGAATATCCTGTTTTACTCTGATATATTTTACAACAGTCTGGACAGTTTGCAAATGCTGTTTCGTTTTGACTTAAGGCAGTGGTTCTCAACTCCTGTCCTGGGGACCTGCACATTTTGTATGTTGCTAATCTGACACACTAATCTGACACACTCAGTGCAGTTCATATAGCTCTTTCCTAATAAGCTGATGATCTGAATCTGGTATGTTAAATAAAGAAGACATACATAATGAGAGTTGAGAACCACTGACTTAAGATAATAATGAATTTTATGTAGATGAATTTAGCTTAATATTAAATGTATGAAACAAAGAGGTCAATAGTGTCAAGACATAATTTCATGACATTGTAGAATGTCACAATGCTGGCATACTGTCTACATAGGCTACTCAAAAATATACTAATTTACATGCTTTTAGTGTGCACGACAAGCATGTGAACTTTAATGCAGTCTAATGCTGGGGCTGTTAGCTTTATTTGTCATTCTGCAGTCAGCGATTGCTGCAAGTTTTAAGCCTCTAAGAATAAAACTAATTAACTCCAGCAATGAGGATGATGCTCTTACTTGCATCCTCTAGCCAGCAGGAGGTCAATGAAACTGTACTCGCTGTTATATAATGTTATATAACCTTTAGCTTCTAACTACACTAGTGACTGAAATAGGATTTCTTCATGAAGACCTCATAATTTTGAGCTTTCTGATTTAACTGCAGTAATCCAATTAATCCCCATTAAGCTTCTTCCATGTGTCCACATCCCACTCCATTTGCGTTTTAAGTCATTTGATGCACATGAAAAATTATGCATACACCAGATTCAATTAATGTGCGTTCAAAGAAAAAAAAAAGAAAAAAAAAAAGAATCTGACAGTGGGCTGACAATCAATAAAGATAAGACACAGACAAACAGCATTACGGGAAGCAGAAAAACAGATTATTAGGTGTGGACCTTTATTCATTCTGATGTGATTTTAAATGCAGTCGATAGATGCCAGACATAAATAACTTACAGCACTGCACTGCAGAGGCCAGGTAAAGCCATAAAAAAAAGCAATACATAATTTTTTTCTAGAAAAGAGTCTGTGCTGCTAGACAGAATTTCAGATGCCTGGGAGACTGAATAACTGTATGTTATTGAGTGAGACAGACTGAAATAACACCTGCTGGACGCAGTGAAGCATTCTGTGCAGTCTGGAGTGATATGTCCAATAACAAAGTTCCTGTCTGTACCTTGAAGCATTAGCTTATGTAAACTGTGCATTTACTGTCCTTGTGAAAAAGGAGTGTGCTTAATTGTATTTAATGTGCACTTGTAGTGTTCTTTTAAAAGTATGTACTAAAACAGTTAAAGTTAACATATTTTAAAAATACTAAATGACTTCATCATTACAAATGTGTAATTACAAATCTATTTAAATCCATGACATACATGTTTCAATAGAAATTACATTAAAGTATACTTTAGTTTACCATAAATGCTTGTCAGTACATTTGACAGTACACTTTAACTAAGACAACAGAAGTAATTACATACTTAAGTCATACTTAAGTGTGTCTAAAAATCACTCTTAAGTTCTGCTAACTGCATTCAAAGCTGCAGTCCAAAACATTTTTTGGTTAAAAATGATCTAAAATCAATTTATGAGCAAGTACATAACCAGCCAGTGTTGAAAACTATCTCCTTACCTTAGCCCGATTCACAATAATCTTGTAATAATGTTTCTAAAAAGAGTGGTACTGGTGGGTTTCCGCAGGAAATTCGTGCATGCCGCCTTTGGTCTTTGCGTCATTACGTCACGTCGTAGGCTATATCATGTGAGGATGCTGCAGGTGGCGGATCATTTATAGCCTTTGGCAGCCGATCTATTGTAATGCTTTTTTTCTCAGTTGATCAGAACAAAAGTGGCAGACATGTTACTTACTTGTTCAGATGACATTTTCCAGGGAAAATTCTTATTTTGGTCATACTTCCATGACGTAGAATCTGTGATTCCGAAGTACAGTATCCACACCAGTGTGGTGACTAACAGCAAACATTAGATTCATCCGAGCGGAGGAGCTGTGCCTATCCACAACCCAAGTAAAGATGATAATTCCACAAATAACTGCAATTGCAGGTTTCAAACAAAGATAGCGACAAAGAGGCAAAACTTATGGACTGCAGCTTTAATATAAATGTAAAATATGTTTTCATTTAATTGCATGCAAGTTTCTAAAAGCATTACATTTGTCACAGAACCCTTGTTTCCCTGGACTTCAATTCCCATGTTCCTCCTGTTCTCCACACCTGCACTCACTTCCCTCGTCAGTTCCTCATCAGCACTCATCACCTGCACCTGGACTCTATTGTCTGCACTCCCATATATTGCACTCACTCCCTTCACTCCTGGTCCGTTCTCTGTTGTGTTAAGGTTATGTTTGGTGTTTCCTTGCCTTTGTTTGATTAAAGCTCTATGTTATTGTGGAAATCCGTATCTGCCTCATCTCTACACCACCATACCGTAACAGAAGAACGGACCAAAAACTTTGGATTTCCACAGAATGGAGACTTTCACCGGCTCCCTGGATCCAGCTCCTCCAATGCCTCTCATCCATCTGTCGGCCGGCGATCGCCTCATCGGGCTCCTGCAGGTTGGTCGTTCGCTGGAGAGGTATGTGGAGGAGTTCGTTGAGCTCGCTTATGTGTCTGACTGGCCTGAAGCAGTTTTGATCTCCCTGTTTCTGGATGGACTAGATGATGACACCATCCGTTTTAGTGAACCCGATTATCGTTTCTCCTTAAGCGAAACCATAAATTCCATTTTGTGGTTAAATGATTCCAAATTTATCGTTGATTGGGTTCAGGATGGGTGTCTGTCTCTAGTCCATCCAGAGACACGGTTGGCCGGGCCAGTCAGTCAACCTCCGGCTTCCTCCGCATACCCCTCCAGCGAACTCCCTGCCTGCCCCACACGGAACCCACAATCCTCAACTGGGTCCCGTAAGCGGAGGAGGAGGAAGCAAGCCGCTCCAGTATCTCCAGAGCCCGCTCCAGTCTCTCCAGAGCCCGCTCCAGTCTCTCCAGAGCCCGCTCCAGTCTCTCCAGAGCCCGCTCCAGTCTCTCCAGAGCCCGCTCCAGTCTCTCCAGAGCCCGCTCCAGTCTCTCCAGAGCCCGCTCCAGTCTCTCCAGAGCCCGCTCCAGTCTCTCCAGAGCCCGCTCCAGTCCCCACAGAGCCAGCTCCAGTGCCTGTGGGGATTTTAATTGTATTTGAGGGGATGAACGAGCCCGCTCCAGCCCTTTCCGAGCCTGCAGCTCCAACCCTGTGCGAGCCACCAAGTGAGGTGGCCTGGCTTATAGACTTTTGGACAGAGCCAAGTTCTCCAGTCTCCGCCGAGCCAAGTTCTCCAGTCTCCGCCGAGCCAAGTTCTCCAGTCTCCGCCGAGCCAAGTTCTCCAGTCTCCGCCGAGCCAAGTTCTCCAGTCTCCGCCGAGCCAAGTTCTCCAGTCTCCGCCGAGCCAAGTTCTCCAGTCTCCGCCGAGCCAAGCTCTCCAGTCTCCGCCGAGCCAAGCGCTCCAGTCTCCGCCGAGCAAGCCGCTCCAGTCTCCGCCGAGCAAGCCGCTCCAGTCTCCGCCGAGCAAGCCGCTCCAGTCTCCGCCGAGCAAGCCGCTCCAGTCTCCGCCGAGCAAGCCGCTCCAGTCTCCGCCGAGCTAGCCGCTCCAGTCTCCGCCGAGCAAGCCGCTCCAGTCTCCGCCGAGCAAGCCGCTCCAGTCTCCGCCGAGCAAGCCGCTCCAGTCTCCGCCGAGCAAGCCGCGCCAGTCTCCGCCGCCGGGCAAGCCGCGCCAGTCTCCGCCGCCGGGCAAGCAGCGCCAGTCTCCGCCGCCGAGCAAGCCGCGCCAGTCTCCGCCGCCGGGCAAGCAGCGCCAGTCTCCGCCGCCGAGCAAGCAGCGCCAGTCTCCGCCGCCGGGCAAGCAGCGCCAGTCTCCGCCGCCGAGCAAGCAGCGCCAGTCTTCGCCGCCGAGCAAGCAGCGCCAGTCTCCGCCACCGAGCCCTTCATTATGAACTTTGTAAAGACTGTTCTCCCTCCCTGCCTCCCTCTCCCGCCTCCTCCCATTTATGTATACACTGAACCTTCACCTCTAGCCCCCTCGCCCAGATCTCCACCTCGGACCTCTGGGCGATTACCGTCACCCCGGCTCCAACCTCCCTCTGCTCCACCGTTGTCCATCAGGCCACTAGTCTCACCAGTCTCCATCCTGCCTCCGCTCACACCTTGGTCCCTCGTCTGCCTGCCTTCCCCTCTGGACTGCACTCCTCCGTCTCCGCTCCGTCCCTCCGTCCCTCAGTTCCAGTTGGCCTCCTCACTCCCCCCGGTGTTCACTTTGTTGTCTGTCATCCTGCTTTCACTGCGGCCTTCTGGAGCCCCGGCTGCGCTTCGGTCGGCGGAGCCTTCGGTTCCGCCATCACCCGCCAGTCCTTCAGCGACGCCTGGGCTCAACGCCTCGAAGGCTTCGGCTCCTGACCCGCCATGGCTGCCCGCTGCACCTGACCCGCCATGGCTGCCCGCTGCACCTGACCCGCCATGGCTGCCCGCTGCACCTGACCCGCCATGGCTGCCTTCAGCCACCTGACCCGCCATGGCTGCCTTCAGCCCCTGACCCGCCATGGCTGCCTTCAGCCCCTGACCCGCCATGGCTGCCTTCAGCCCCTGACCTGCCATGGCTTTTGAACCTGCCCTGGAGACCTCCACTCCAGTTTGCTCCTCCCCCTGCACCAGCTTGAGGTCTCCAGGGCGCCCGCCCCCCTCCCGGTTGTTTCATCTACGATGCGAGGACGCGCCTACCGGGAGGGGGGGGTAATGTCACAGAACCCTTGTTTCCCTGGACTTCAATTCCCATGTTCCTCCTGTTCTCCACACCTGCACTCACTTCCCTCGTCAGTTCCTCATCAGCACTCATCACCTGCACCTGGACTCTATTGTCTGCACTCCCATATATTGCACTCACTCCCTTCACTCCTGGTCCGTTCTCTGTTGTGTTAAGGTTATGTTTGGTGTTTCCTTGCCTTTGTTTGATTAAAGCTCTATGTTATTGTGGAAATCCGTATCTGCCTCATCTCTACACCACCATACCGTAACAACATTCAGTTTGTACTTATAGGTATATTCTTTTACAGTACATTATTTCTCTAATAAGTACTCTTTTTAAAAGTATGCTGGAGTTCCCTTTTTCTTTAGGGTGAGGGTGAGGATGAAATCAATATCTGAAGATTCACATATATGCACATGGTGGGGAAATGAATCTGCTTACTGACAGAAAAAATAAATAAATGAATAAATAAAATGTAATATGCAACATTATTTAGGCAGGCAAATAGCACTAAATTGTGTGAATAAGATGCATAATAATCAGACTATAACGAGCCTACTTTGCATAGAAACAAGATCTGTTCTGAGAACATTGACTTTAAAATTTTGCTTTTGTTTTGACATACTGTGCATTTTGAGCTTGCTTAAACTGGATTGCGGATGCTTTTTGAATAAGACACAGCTAGTTACAAATACCGCAAGCTAAAGTGGCACAACCCTTTAGTGAATTCACCCCTTTGTGTTTGGGGTGTGTGTTTACAGAATCTTTCAGCATTCAGGCTGTTTCCAGGCTGCATCAGATTCATTAATGTGTTACAGGAAGGAGGAATAAGCTTCTCATGTCGCAGCCAGTCATGTGCTGTAGTGTAAAAATTGTCCACATGCATTGCATGTAGTTCTGCATACATCTTATTCATCCCTCCGTAATAATATTTGTCCCTCCTCTGTTTGTCCCGGGAGCCTGTTAATGCTTTTTTTCCACATGTGCAGTGAAGCTGGCCAAATTTAGATTGGTTGAAAGCGCAGACTGTACTCTAAATCCTAAGTCAGCGAATTGTCCCCTTATGAACAGAAGGGCTGAAATGAGAGAGAGAGAATATTGTGAAATCAACCAACCTCCTCTCTGCATTTGTTCTTACTGCAACACGACCAGACCGCCAGTCCCTCGACAATATGATCTACAGAGCTGCGGCAACATTTGTACTCTATTTTCTATGCTCTCAGGTTTGTGTACTGTATATATATATGGTGTACACTGTGTACACTGTGAAACTAATAGAGAAGTGTAGTTTCACTGCATGAGTCATCAGATCTATGTTCACCTGACATGAGGCTTTCAAAACAGAGCTTCAGTCCAGAATAACTCCTCACCATGTTATGTACACCTATTACAACATGACTCAGCCTGCTACTGGCGGCTCCCAGTAGCACGTGGTGGTCTTCTGAAATGAGGAGGCAAAATACCCACCGTTTATTTATTTATTTACAATAATTTATATAAACATGAATAAATACATTGTAAATTTTATACATTTTAATTCATAAAATGAATATGTAACATTTATTTATTATATAGTCACGTATTAACAAGTTACCATTACTGAAACATTTTTGTAATTTTATATTAGCATACTTTTTTATTAATTTTATTAATTTAAAAATATGTATTTATTTATTTATTCATTTTTAACATAGTCAACTATAAACAAGTTCCCAACACTACAATATTTTTACATTTATATTAACATAGTTTATTAATTTTAAAAATTACAATTCATTTATTTATGTATACACAGTCGTCTATCAACTAGCTTTGAATACTTCAATATTTTAGTATTTTTATATAAACATACTATGAATTAATTTTATAAATATATTTATTTGTTTTTAGTTTGTTTTTTTTTACACAGCCAATACTTCAATATTTTTGTATGTTTTATTAACATATTTATTTATTTAGTAAATTAAAATATATTTATTTTTTTTTTTTTTTTTTTTTTTTTTATATATATATACACAATCACTGCTAACAGTTTTCAGTACTAGTTGTCACGAACTCCCATCACCAGCCTAGTCACCTTAGCACACTACATTTCCCAGCATTCCTCCTGTTCCTCTCCTGCACTCACTCAGCAATCACCTGCACCTCATCAGCACACTCATCACCTCTGGCATTTAAGCACACACCTCAGGGGCTGCTTTCAAAAGCTGAAAAATGCTGCCTTCGGAGGATTCATTCCAAGGTAGGAAGGCATCAAGGCATGTCTAAATCAAGGCTGTGTCCGAAAACCTAGGTAGCTGTCTTGCTGCCTCGCTGTCTTATAAGAGAATGACTTGTACGGCAGCGTTTGTGCATGAAGGTACCTCACAAAATTGATTTCGGACAGACTTCTGAGGCAGCGTAACAGTTTAATGATCTACAGCAATATAGCGCGAGCTTTGGTGAGAACTAAACAAATATTTAATTATTACAGTAGTAATTTCTCGATAGAAATTATATCAAAATTGAAATATGTTGGTCAAAATCGTACATTTATACACAAACTGAGCAGCAAACGCAACTTTCGGACACCATCTTTATTTTTCTAGCTCAACTGTCACAGAATGGAAAGCACAGGATTGTGGGATATCAAAGGCAGCTAAGGATACATCTATGTTTCCTTCAAAAATCGATCTAAGGAAGGTATCTCATGAGACAGGAAGTGAAGCTAACATTGGATTTGGACGTGCCTTGATGCCTTACTACCTTGAAATGTGTCCTCAGAAGGCAGCATTTTCCAGTTTTTGGACACAGCCCAAATGTTAGTTTCACTTCCTGTCTCCTGAGATGCCTTCATCTGTGTTGTTGTTTTTTTTTTTTTTTTTTTTTTTTAAGGCATATAGATGTATCCTTCGCTGCCTTTGATATCCTGCAAACCTATGTGTTCTATTCGGTGACAGTTGAGCTGAAAAAGAAAGGGGTGTCTGAAAGTTGAAGTTTTTGACCAAGTATGTTTTTGACCAATGTTTTCCCACTTCTGATGTCATTTCTAATGAGAAATTTCTATAGAAATTTTAAATATTTGTATAGTTCTCACCAAAGCTCGCTCTATTTTTGCTGTAGATCACTAAACTGTTACGCTGCCTCAGAAGTCTGTCTGAAATAAGTTTTGTGAGGTACCTTTGTGCGCATACACTGCCTGCAGAGTCACTGCCTATAAGGCAGTGAGGCAACTGCCTAAGTTTATTGATGCAGCCATTGTCTGGTCTATGAGTTGGACTATGGATTACTTACCTGTATTCCAACTGCAAATATTACCTCCTGCTATTCTAAATTCCTGTCTATCTGCTCCCTACCAGTTCCTATCCTCCAGCGTTCCCTCAAGTCCTGTAAGACAAAGACTTTGATCACTATTCAGCCTGCTAAATGGCAACATAAGGGGTGTCTGGATTTACATACAATCTTAATCTTCACTTGCAAAACCTAAGAACTGAAGTTTAATACCTGCCTTCATCGCTGTATTGTCGTTACTCACCTGTGTTTGGAATTTACTCTAATAAAGCTCTGTTATCCCTGATTCATCTCCCTCAAGTCTGTTATATCCTGACAATATGTTTGTGTTATATTTTAATTTTATGAGATATTTGTTTATTTGGTAACTTTATTTCAAGGTGACATAGTTACACGTTACTACATGTAATTATACATAATTTACTGTTATTACTATTAGTACAAGTAACTAGCCCTAACTGTAACTCTATAGTAAGTACATATAGCTAATATTACTCAGTACTTTCTCAATTAAGTACTATGTAACTGTCACCTTAAAATGGTGTAACCATTTATTTTATACACCAACTATCAGTTTTCCAAAACTACAATATTTTAGTATCTTTAATATTGTATTTTAATTAATTTGACACATTGTGTACTATATTTGTAAACTGTTTGTAACCATCTTTTGTGACCAAGAATCCATTTCAACAAATTGTTTGCCTGACACATAATGCCAAGTTGTTGTTCATAGGCGGGTAAACCTAAAATGTAGGCTTTACCGCAACAATAAACAAGCATGGAAAGGTCTCTACAATTGTTGAATCTAGCAAATCAGATTGGAAATGGCTTTCCTTTTTTTGTGTGTGCAACATGCCTGACATGGTCAGTGTTGCAGTTTCAACATCCCCTTCTGATCTCTTGCTGTTAAACCAGATAGATCGCTTGTGTTAAGGGATAAGCTCATAAGATACCTTCATGCAGCAGGAGCAAAGAAAAATCCAAATCCCATGAAGATTTAGAGAGCTTTGCATTTCATCATTGCCATGTGTGAAATCCCATTGCTATGTGATGGTGACAGGTTGCTAACAATCTGACAGCATATATGTTATTACAGACTGAAAAATGCATTGATCATTATTGATTCTCCTATTGCTGTTGAGTGTTTCTCCAAGGTTGTAGAGGTCAGACACATTTTTAAGCCTTTTCCTCCCATTTGGACCTGAAGTCTTTTTTTTTAGAAATACTTTTGAATGCCCATGTTGTATTATAAACTGTAACTTTCTCTTTATTTAATTTTTGTTTACCGGATGCAAGGACGCAAGAGATCTTTACAGATACTGTTCTCAGGTGAACACAAAATGTAGGCTGTAACCAAACCCTGAAAAAGACTACATAAGGTGGCATCAAAGCATGGATTGGAAGGGGTGATGTAGATCTAAAATAATTTGATCAATAGGAGAAAAAAAATGTAAACAGTTCAATCCGACTATTCCTCGGATTTAAAAATACCACACGTGTGGTGCTGTGATGCGCATGTTTATATACTTTTCCTTCTTTCCAACGAAAGTGCGTTTATATCTTGCATCTTACAATCTGGTCAGTGGAGCAATATTTACTAAATGTTTGTTAAAGTTAAAAAAAAGTTTGTTAAAATGCAGACGTTTTGTTTGAAATGAATGAAATGCACATGTAAACGAATATGTGAATCAAATTGCAAAGTTTAGGGTTCATATATGCAACTTTCAGAATCTGAAATCCGACTGAATTCATTCAGATTGACGAAAATTAGTGCATTCTATTTTTGTGTGTCTCTCCTTTCTTTATTCTCATAGACAGCAACATGGTGTGGCCCACATCTGGTACATGTGGATTACACGCGGACCAGATGTGTACCGGATCTGGGCCGACACTATGTTGCTGTCAGGGATTAAGGGTAGGTTTACATGAAAACGATGTACTAAAAACAATGTTTTTCCTTGACTTTTTTCACGTACATACAGCAATGTTGTCAAAACGATCCCCATTCATACGGATCTGCGAAAACGATTAACACTGTAAAATGCTGCCAGGCCAGTAGTTGGTGAGGTCACTACGCGCCTATAGACTGAACACATGTCGTCACCATTTTCACAAATTCACATTTTTGTAATTTACACAGACAATAACTATCATATTTAAAAACTTGCATTTTGAAACACGTTTTCTAGTTTTTATTTTCGGGCCTCTAAAACACTTGTGTAAATGAACGGCCAAAATGCATAAGTTTTTAGTTGAAAACAGTGTCATGTAAACGACCTCTCAATATATGCTACAAGCCACCTTCAATACAGTGTAGACAAACCTGGATTTAAAAACTACATTTATGAGCATCGTATCTAGCCACAAGACACACACTCACACACACAATCAATAACCGTTTCACTGTTAGCTTCACTCGCTAAGCAGATCATCCAGGCTTATACAGGTCAAAATAACTGCTGTTAAAAAGGGACATACACAGCGTAGTGTGACTTCCAGACAGCGATAAGAAGATGAACAGGATGGCTTTATTCATAAAGGTTCATAGTAGGGGTGTTGATGACAGACACTCAAGCTAAAGCTGTTGATCAGCTGCAGATATGCTACAGCGCTAAGTGTGCATGGCCTGCTTTGTGTCAATGTTTGCATTTAGAAGCAAACAGCTGACTGATCTAATTATCCGTGATTGCTTTAACACTGAAATAAGCCTGTCTAGTGTATTTTAACTTAAGCTGTTTACTATATGAGGAGCTTTATTTGCTGCCAGAGAGAGAATATCCCGATGAAGACGATGTCCCCTCTGGGAAGGGTAAGTGACGGATAAGCAGGTTGTGCAGAGCACGTAATAAGGTGGTGCATTGTGATTGGTTGTTTGCCCCGATGAGTCACAGTTGTGTGCTGTAATGACGTAGCAAAGCTAAAGATTTAGGTCTGTAACCTCTCCAGATTGCAGAAAGAGTGAGAGGAGAGATTAATGCTGCTACATGAGCTGTTTGGTATGACTGGACTAAGCTGGTTATCTGTAGCCAACAGCAACCGTTCATTTAAGCTATAGGCACAGAGTAGAATACTAGTGTACTGCTTACTGAACACTGTACAGTATGTACTGTGTGTATGTATTTTTTTATTTTTTTTTTATAAAGGTCAGCATGAAACAGAAGTTGTGATAGTCTTTTCTTTATTATTGTGATGTATGAACAAGGAAAAAATGTAGGCCAGGACTTGATTTTTACCATCGGGGATTGACTGAATTGTTGTATCGTTGTGTTTGCTATTGCTATGATCTCATGTGAGTTACAGGTTGTCCACTTACCATTGCTGTTATGCTCATGTTTAATTCAGTTTATGATCAGTTATAATAGAATATTTACAATGTTACTTTTTGTCCAGTAAATGTGTTCAGTTTGGCCAGTCAAATCAAATAATGAGTAAAGAAAGATCATGTTTGATGACTTATGGCTCACTCCTCTTATTGGGAATGGAAGGGTAAGCTGCATTATGGGAAATGGTATTCTGCAAGTCAACATATTAGAATGATTTCTTAAGGATCATGTGACTCTGAAGATTAGAGTAATGGCTGCTGAAAATTCAGCTTTAAGATCACAGGAATAAATTACAAAACTTTTGAACGCTAATATGATTTTGTAGGATTGGAAATACATTGAAGTGTACAATTTTAATGTACTGAAAGCATTTTAAATGCTTCTACATGCATACATACATGCAAGGTTTTTTTTTTTTTTTAAATTCTAATCTAGTTGGAATTGATGGAATTTTTGCGAGGGCAACATAAATATTCAAACACAGTCCATGACATTGTTCGCATCAGTGTCTGTTCAAACATACGAAAATGTATATGCAACAGAACATGCGTCCAAATACCTAGAAATACTGAGTTCACGTTGATGCACAGTACAAATACAAAGTTCTGTCATGAAAGTCTAGATGGCACAGGCTGATAGGTCCTTAACTCAATCTGCTTGTAATCACATCATTCTCTATAGGGCACAGCTGATTGGTTCCTGCTATATCAGTAGCCAATGAGCTCGCTGCTCAACCTTCAAACACTTGGTCAGCATTTGCTGTAGCAGCTGCAGTGCGTTTTCAGAAACCCTCCAACTTCCCCAGCTCCCCCTGTATAAATCTGCTACGGATAATTCATGTATGTTATATTGCACAGCAGCAGCATCTCTTACTTGCTCACAGCAGCGTGTTGTGTATGTATCGTAGGGCTGGGCGATATATCGCATGCAATTGTCACGCGCATTTCGTCAGTAAAGCCGGTTCCCTGATTACCGCTAAATCGAAGGCGATTCATCTGCGATAATGAACGCGATATTGCGTAGCTTGTCAGTGATCTACGGCTCTGTCTATTAAATGCCGCTCCATTTGAAAGTAGGTGATGGCGATTTCGCGGTAATCAGGGAACCGGCTTTACTGATGAAATGCGCGTGACAATCGCATGCGATATATCGCCCAGCCCTAATGTATCGGCAGTAGCAAGTCCCAGACTTGCAAGAGAGCAGATCTATTCCACCAAGATCAAACATATCAACACGGTCATATCCATTACCATACCAAACACTCAGAGTTGTCATGACAGAAATACTGTTTACTTCAGACAGTAATGTAGCAACGTAATGTATACGGTAGTCTGACCATACCCAGAAATGAGAATATTTGGACTTCAGGAACTGCACCCAATTTTACTGAATGTAGGAAATTAAATAACTTCAAATGACATAATTGATAAATGTCAGTGATTCATTCCAAGTGAGTCAGAGTCCATCAGTGTGTCATCCTTACACACATTTCTTCCAGTTGAGCACTCCGCAGCATCACGTAACTCCAGCCACTGAATGTTTAATTGACGGAAAGAGGTGAAGGGGGTGTACTTAATCATTTACAGGGGAAATAAAATGAGCTTTGGGTTGGTCACCTGTAGTGCTTCAGTGACAAATACACTCGTTTGTAGGTAAGACTGACATCTCTTCCTCTGTGTGAGTGTGTAGAACCTGTAAAGGAAAGGAAATAGCATAGAAATTAGAAATAACCCTGTGAAGCCTATGGTCTCTATAAGCTATCATCAAAATAGAGACCATAGATCAATAAAGATCCATTTTGAGGGTTATATTAGCTGTGTAAACCTTGTTTATGCAATGATGGAGACCATAGCCCCCCCTCCCCCCCCCCCCAGAGCTCTCGACTCTATCATTGCATAAACAAGGTTTACACAGCTAATATAACCCTCAAAATGGATCTTTACAAAGTGTTCGTCATGCAGCATGTCTAATTGCGTAAGTATGGTATTTATTTGGATGTTTACATTTGATTCTGAATGAGTTTGATAGTGCTCTGTGGCTAATGGCTAACGCTACACAATTGGAGAGATTTATAAAGAATGAAGTTGTGTTTATGAATTATACAGACTGCAAGTGTTTAAAAATGAAAATAACGACAGTCTTGTCTCTGTGAATACAGTAATAAACGATGGTAACTTTAACCACATTTAACAGTACATTAGCAACATGCTAACGAAACATTTAGAAAGACAATTTACAAATATCACTAAAAATATCATGTTATCATGGATCATGTCAGTTATTATTGCTCCATCTGCCATTTTTTGCTATTGTTCTTGCTTGCTTACCTAGTCTGATGATTCGGCTGTGCACATCCAGACGTTAATACTGGCTGCCCTTGTGTAATGCCTTTCATAATGTTGGGAACATGGGCTGGCATATGCAAATATTGGAGGCGTACACCCCGACTGTTACGTAACAATCTGTGTTATGTTGAGATTCGCCTGTTCTTCGGAGGTCTTTTAAACAAATGAGATTTATATAAGAAGGAGGAAACAATGGAGTTTGAGACTCACTGTATGTCATTTCCATGTACTGAACTCTTGTTGTTTAACTATGCCGAGGTAAATTCAATTTTCAATTTGATGGCACCTTTAATGATTTTTATAAGGTAAAATTATTGTAATAACTTTTATATTGATAGTAATATTTCAAGTTGAACACTTACTGGACTGAAACAACTCAGATTTACTTGATTATCCATACATCATTAAAAAAAAAAATCTTGTTAAAATGTAAGCATATTACGGAGCATGACATGGAGGAAAAACATTTATAAATTGTGCACATGCTTTACAATCTCGTTCACTCGATTGGCTAAATCGTGTGCATGCTTTACTATTTCACTCCCTCGATTTGCTAAATTGTGTGCACAATTTACTATTTTGTTCCTTCGAGTAACCCAGTCCCAGGCTTTCAAGTCAAAGCCTGATGGAAGCTAGGTATTTTACTTTATAACTTGTTAAATAGGGATATTCGCGCGTAAATGCGCGTAACACATCGCTTCACTTCAGGAGGCCTTTATTAACCCCCCAGAGCTGTGTGGGGTACATTTATGGTGGATGGATGCACTTTCTTGAGCTTCACACACGTTGCTCACTGCCATTATAAAGCTTAGATGCATCAGGATATTTATTAATATAACTCAGATTGTGTTTATCAGAAAGAAGAAAGTCATGGCTTCAGGGTGAGCAAACCTTGGGGTAATTTTCATTTGAAAGTGAACTAATCCTTTAAAAGCTGCAAAGCCTGACAACCAGGTCATTGCCATTTGGTTGCTAGGGTGTTCTAGGTTGTTGCTAGGTGGTGATTTCTAGGCGGTTGCTTACCGGCACACGCCAAAAGATCCCACCCTCAAGTCTCTATGATATTCTACTCTGTCTAGAGTATTGATTTACCCAGTGACATTGTGACGTTCATAGCCTCAACCTTCCCAGCACAGGTGTTGTGATGACAAAAGAGCATGTTCTGGGAACAAATGTACAAAACCAAAACAGCAGAACACCTCCTATAATTATGGCTCCCAGGGGGAGGTGATTGAAGGGTAATGTGAGGAAGATCGGAGAAATGCAGATTGTGCCTGGAAGCCTGTTGTTCTGAAGTTTCCGGCAGAATGACCATCATTTATGTGCGTGTGAGTGTGTTTGTGTCAGACATCCTCTCAATTTGGACCTGTGTGATAGCAATATGACCTTCCGTGCACACTGTGGTTCACAAATGACGTTAGGTCTCTGCTCTGCCATTTGTCTTGATGTAATATATTGTTTTTCTCTTATAGAAAAAAATTACAGTGTGTCAAGATACGGTTGTTCTGTCTCAAGAGAAATAAGGGCTGTTTTACATTCTATACTAATGTTTATGCATTTAAAATTATGCAAATGTTGCAATTAAATATTTATTTATGAATATTTGCACTTTAATAACGAAATTGCTTGCCTGTTGGCTATTTATTAGTGTTGATTATAGAAAAACAGAATAATGATTTAGCATGCTTGAGCTATAAATATAGCCTTCACACACACAATCTAACTAGACACTAGAGTAATCATTTTGAATGGTGTTTCAATTAGTTAAGAGGTAATTTTGCATTGGCCACAGGAGGGTATTATATGAGCTCAATCTATCCCTAAATAACCCAGTCCTGGGTGATGTAATGTCTTTCATAGCTTTTCATTCAGATTCATAATTTCCTCCTGATTATGAATGGCTCCACAGGAAAGCATTCTATTATACTTATATTTTCATATGTGAGAGGAATCATTGCATATGTATGAGGCATTTGCATTCTATATAAACTTTCCTGTCTTTTTAGTCCATTTTGATGGTGGGTTATTTTGAAAGGGTTTAGTTAATGCTTTAGGTACATCTATGCACCTTCTAAACTGTGAAAGTGAGTTTAGGGAACTTCCAAGCCCTAAAAAGGAAAAAAGCACCATAAATTCTGAATAAAAAATTAAAATGGTTGAAGCTGTTACTCACTAAAATCTTGCTTTACGGTCATGTCGGTGGGTTTAATTACAGAATTGTCCCCAGAACTGAATCTGACAAAACCTTCCTTTTGGCGAATCTGGGATGTCTTCAATTGGCAAAACAATAAATCAATTATAATGTTATCTGCCATTGTAAAAATGTAAATGTTTTTGTTTTGATGTAGAGATAGTTCAACAAAAAATGAAAATTCTATCATCTACTCACTGTCATGTTGTTCCAAACCCCATGTCGTTCCAAAAAAAAGACTAAAGTTAATCTTCAAAACACAAATTAAGATATTTTAAATGGGTTATACTTTAGTTTAGGGTCCAGTTCTCACTATTAACTAGTTGCTTATTAGCATGCATATTACTTTATTAGTACTTATAAACTACATATTAATGCCTTTTTGTGCATGACCATATTCTACATACCTTAATCCTACCTAAACCCAAACTTAAAGGGGTCATATAATGCCACTTTTACAAGATGTAAAATAAGTGTCTGATCTCCTCAGAGTGTGTATGTGAAGTTTTAGCTCAAAATATCCAACAGATCATTTTTTATAGCATGTTAAATTTGTCACTTTTGAGGGTGAGCAAAAATGCTCAGTTTATGTGTGTGTCCCTTTAAATGCAAATGAGCTGCTGCTCTCAAGAAGAGGGCGGAGGGCTCTTGTTAGCAGCGCGATTACCTCACACAGACTCGCTGAAAATGTCAGAAACTGAAAATGTTCAGCCTTTTATATTCAAACCGGAGTCGGACAATGATGGAGGAAAAAGTGATAACGTGGAATGCAACAGGATGTTCCTGAATGGTTAGTTGCTTAATTTATGCAGCTAATGTGGATATCTTAAAGTCATTCATTAGCATATTCTGTCATGATAATCTATAAATCGCTTGTGTGGGAAGTTGGGAACTGTTGTA
This sequence comes from Megalobrama amblycephala, assembly GCF_018812025.1. Lineage (NCBI taxonomy): Eukaryota > Metazoa > Chordata > Actinopteri > Cypriniformes > Xenocyprididae > Megalobrama > Megalobrama amblycephala. The sequence goes on from NC_063052.1 coordinate 3,317,123, forward strand.
AAATGCCTACAGAGCCAGAGAATATATGCTGCATGAAGATGGTACAGGTATAGTTTAGTTTAATTACAGTAATAACTCGTCATGTTGTCATCTTGCTTTTATGACATGCTATTGCATTTGTGTTACATACTGTATTGCGATTACATGGCCTCACCCCCTCTTTTACATGTTCTTTTACAACGTTACACACTAAAGTTAAAAAAGTGAAATCATAATCAACCACCCTTTTAACAACTACCTTACTAAATATTAATAAGCAATAGCTAATAGTTAATTTATAGTGAGAATTGGATCCTAATCTAAAGTGTGACCCTCGATTCATGTGGATTCCTTTTTACAATGCTTTTATGACCTTTTTGGGTCTTCTAAATTTTGGGCACATGGACTTTCAATGTATGGAAAGAAACCTCTCAGGTTTCATTACAAATATATTATTTTTTTGTTTCAAAATGTTATGTGTTTGGAACAACATGAGGGTCAGTAAATGATGACAGAACTTTCATTTTTTGGATAAACTATCCCTTTAAGGTTAGTCTTAATATCTTAGCATTCATATGTCTGTTTGTACGCTGTTAAATGAGCTTCTTCAGTTGTTACCTTGAAGAGCTAGGCTATTTCTACTTGATTTAACCCATAAAAAATAGTTTTGTTGGTATGAATTTAATGTATTTAAGTTGATTCTGTGATGTTAATAATATATTTTTTAACTTGAATAAAACCAGTTAATGTAGATGTTTCCATTTTGAAATGAATTTGAGTCTGTGTAACGTCTCAGCCATTCAGGCGCTAAAATGGAAGTTCATAAGTTCAGTACTGGAACAGAGAGAACAAGGAAAGAGAGAGAGAGAGAGAGAGAGAGAGAGAGAGAGAGAAGAGTGAAATGCAGGTGGATGAATCAGGCTGTTCTGGACTCAGCAGCAATTTCTGGAATAACTCCAGGAGCAGGACTTGTACAATATCGACAGACAAACCCAAATACTTTATTCTCTGCCAGTGTAAGCAATGAGACCTGAGCATAAAATATACTTTTTCAGTTCACTGCAATTACATGCATCAACATTTGAGTGTAGCAAGAGACATATGATCTTGTGTTTACAACAATTTGGAGTCTTGATCTTGAGAACTTTCAAATTAGAGGTGTTGAAGGTTCTGGTCTTGACTCCATTGCTGTTTTGTTGTGGATGCGTTTGTATGTGATGGTTGTGAATGTGATGAGAATGCATAGGCACAGATAATATAACTGTCAGATTTGAGTGATGAGACTCAGGACTTGGATTGTGGTTAATGCATTAATGAATGCACAGTCAGAAAATAACTATGCTCCAGTGGGTTCGAGAAACATGATAGGATTATGTAATTACCATATGAATTCCAACTTATTTGTGCATGTGTGTGCATCTGCCTGTGCTGGTTGTGCAGTGATGGATGTGTTTTGTGTAGCTTTGCACAAGAGTTTCTTTAAGCTAGGGATCATTACAACAGCATCAATGATCCGTTCCTGGAAAATGTCACCATGAAGCACTTGCTCTTTCTGTAATTTGCTCCTGCACACAGTTACGTAACTCCCCACAGCCTGTCTCCTCCTGCTACGCTAACACAATCTCTTGGGTAACCTAAATGAAATGGCCCCACAATCTCTATATACTCACACATGTACTGATCTTCCACTGAATTGAATTTACATACTCATGAAGGTCAAGATCCATTCGGTGAGAGTAGTGGGATGCAGCTGTGATTATGTAAATCATGCTATGCGTCTTCATAATGCGTCACACGTTTCTATATTTAGTTCGAGGGCTTGTGACACAGCAAAAAACTGATGGTGGCTATTATTAGAAATAGTCTCAGAGTACAGGTTGTTTGTGTTCCCTAAGAAACTTTGACGCAGATATGATGACAGCAGTAAATTAAAGGCTTCGTTTTACCCCTAAAGCTGTCAGAATAACGAAAAGAGAGATTTTTAGTGTGCATGGAAGTAATAAGTAGAAGAAGGAACCGGGAATCTTAAGTTATGAGTAATGCTGTCATGCCCAGTGTTGGGGGTAATGTGAGTTATGTAATCAGATTTCTTTTTTCAAGTAAATAGTAAAGAAACACATTACTCTTTCAAATGTGTAATGCAAGTTACTTTGTTTTCCCATTTATTGACTGACACCCCTCCTGTCCCCATGTTGAGAGAAATCTGGTGTAAGTTGTAGAGGCGTTGTGTGGGCTGTGTAAACATTATGGTTATTGTAGTTCTAGACTACATGTGAACATGCATTTACTCATCTCACTTGCACAAAATAGATTCAGTATTTCTCAAAATGAATAATGCAATATTGTAACACATTACTTTTAAAAGTAACTTTCCCCAACAGATGCCCTTTCAGAAGCCACTGTGAGGCCACTGCTTTCCTTACAATGTCAGAATGTGGGATTATCCTATGACCTCAACATAAAGGTTTTCCATTGTCTGATTCTAGGAAGATGACATATAAAAAGTAAAATGGCAGTGTTAAAGTTGGCTTTACATATATTTGATTCCCAATGGCAAGAATCATTTAATCTGTTTTATGCACTTGTCTCTGCAAAATGTTTTGTTTGTTAAAAACAGAGTGCACCATATTTTGGAACCATATCAGTTATCGGCTAATATTAGAGATTTCGGTATTGGAAGATATAAATATATACATAATACCAAAACTTTGGGGTTTCAATTCAGCTAGTTTCAATTCATAGTTCAATTAATTCAATTTGATTACTATTCACATGCTTTCGATTCAATATAGATTATTTTGGATGTAGTATTTGTTACAGTAGGCTACATGGCAAATTTTCTAGAGGAAAAAAATCTCAACTACTGTAAACTACACATGTGAGTCAGATGGTAATAATATTGAAGGTTAAATTAACTTATTTATATACAAACACTTAAATTACACTCAGTGATGTTTTTATTATAAATAAAGTTTAGTATTACATAATCATATTTCTACTCCAATTCGTTTTTTTGAAATATAAAACATTTAAATCGCGGCTGTCATAATTGATTTATTCAAACATGCATTAAATATTGAAGAACATTAAAAATTATAATGAATATGAAACGGTGCATAACTATATTTATCAGAACGTTGCTTTCTAGAGTAGCTTTTCTAGCTGACTAATGAAATGGTCATTGAATATGTTTTTCTGAGGTAAATGTGACGTTACGTGACATTATTTACAAGCTGTTTTGTTGACGTCTTTCCGAGGTTGAAGCATTGATTGAGCGATTACATGAGACATGATACGGTTTTCGGTAAGTTGTACTGTATATTTTAACATACCTTTAGATGTTTAGTCGTGTTTATTTCGTGCTGTAACTGGTATTAAAGCGGAGGAGAGGATGTTCACATGCGCTCGTGCTGCCGCTTCTCTTTACCTGAGGAGCTAAAGCGATCTGTCGCATCACATTAAACAGCGCCAAAACGGTATTTATTTTTTTAATCTCATAATAAGATGGACGTCATTTGAAATCTGAGACTTTGCTTCATATTAAAAGTAACAAATTTATTTAATGGGAGGCGCTACATATTCTGCTCATTCATCAACTGAAAACAGACTAGACTAATCGATTCTTGGGATTTAAGAATCGATATCGGTTCCAAAAAATGTGAATCGATTAAAATCTAGAAATCAATATTTTTTACCCAGCACCAGGTACCAATGCAGTGGTCAAACAGGCAGAGATCAGTGACTGGGAATCAAAACAATAGTCAATCCAGTGAGGGCAGAGACGGCAAACACTCAATAGATACACAGGCAGAGGTCGGCAACAGTAAGGCAATACAAACAGGCAAAGGTCAAAATCCAACAGAATAGGAAACGCTCAGAATTGTAGCAGTAGCAAACAAGACTTCGCAACAAACAAATGAGCAGAGGATTTATAAATAGTACAATGATAAATGAAGAACAGCTAGTACCAATAACGAGTCCGGGCAGAGGATTCTGGGAAAAGAAAGTCCAAGTAACCAAGCGGTTCAATATTCAGGTGATAGTGATCTATAGTGAGGGGACTGGGAAAGACAGGAGGCTCAGCAGGTGTAACAGTTTAATTACTCCTTCATCTAAATGCTCATTTAATGTTAGTCTTTGAGAACAACCAATACTGATTTAACAACACTATTAAATGTAAATTTGAACATGATTGTTTACTTACGGGTATTGGTCATTTCATATTACTGCATCCCTTCAAAAGAGATTGTCATTGACTGTGTACATTTACCTGAGTGCCAGCATGTTTGCATGAGATTAAGCGTTTGATTTTACATGTATGTGCAATCTGAGGTTTAGATTTTCACCCAAGTTTAGTTGGATGTCATCCTTTTTACAAGACACTGGAAATTATGAGTTGAATGCACGCAGCATTATTCCAAACCTTCCCCAGAAGCCTTTATTGATGGCTTCTTTTATACAAAGCAATTCTAGCCTATAGCAGATTTGCTGACGTTTTGCTAAATGGTCGTAATGGTCTGTCTGAGGTGCTAATGGTGGCCACAACTGGTAGGTGGTGATAATAGAGTATTGTAGCCCTGTAGCAGTGTTCAGGGACGTTTCATTTATAGATCATAAGATCATTATCTGAGCTGTCCTCCCTCAGAGCAACAGGACTCGCAGAGATGTGCTAATTTCAGAAAGTAAGAGGTGGTTGGGAGTCGAGAGCCTTACACTGACCTAAATGTTGAGAGATCCTTTTGATGTTCGGCTTTGTATAGTAGTCCTCTGTTTCTGTCTATGATTCATGTAGTTCATGTCAGTGAGGGCTGGGGGCATCCATTGTGTGTGTGTGTGGTCAGTGTGTCGCTGGTCTTTCATCATGCACCACATTTCCCCCATATACATGAAAGCAGTGGCACATAAAGCCAATTTCTTTTATTTTGCATTCCAGATAATTTTTTGTCTCCCCAAAAGTCACCAGTTGTGTGGTTAGAAAGTAAACACTGAGAAAGAATAGAGCTTATGTGTCCAAAATAACCTGCAGGGAAGACCGGGGATAGTTCAAAGGGCTGGATCTCAGAAACTATACTTCTGGGGGGAAAAAAAAACTGAGGCTAAAGCTTTTAATTGTCTTAACCACAAATTATTGGTCAAATTTACTACTTAAAAAGCCACTGCTGTCTCAGAAAACATCAAAGACGGATTTAAGTTTTTGGCAGACTATGTGAAGTTGTGTGTTGAGTGATAACTTCCAAAAAACAAAAAAACAAAAACAGGAGTTGCATGACGGTGCTCCAGAGCACTGTCTTCAAAAATCTGGTGAGAAATATAATAATAAATGCATCTCTACCTCAGTGAAGCATAGAGGAAGAGTGTCATGGTACGGGGAGCCTTTTTAGCTGCTGGTATTGGTGAGCTTCACTGTGAAAAGTCATTTATTGCTTTGGAGTACAGGAAAATATTGCAGAATGGCTTGCTTCCCACAAATGAAAAGATGTTTTCTGAAGAGGAATGATCAGATGTTATTTTTTCAAAAAGACAATGCTCATGCCCAAACTGCAAAGACAACCAAGAAGTGGCTTGACAAGTCCATCAGGCTCATGTTTTGAACCTCAGATTTGAACCCTATAGTGAATATTTGGTCTCACATTAAACTCAAATGAACTGGAATACATTTTTCAACTACTCATGAACTGTTTGAAGCCATCAACATTGAGTGGAACAACACTGACTATTCCATGGGGAAGGCTATTCCATGCTAAGTTACTTTTTCTACAGTATTTGTGGAATTTTTTTCTAATTTTCTGACCAGTGATTTGTGATACTATTTAATGACTGTAGACTTAGACTGAAAGGTTTCATTCCAGGAATGGAGCAAATTTAATCTGGTTATTTATTTTATTTTTAGAAATGTCAGGCTGGGGCAAGTTATGTTATGAATTTGTATACATTTATTAATTGCAATATTTAAACACTACTGTTCAAAAGTTTGGGGTCAGTAACTTTTTTTTTTTTTTTTTTTTTTTAATGTTTAATACTTTTATTCAGCAAGGGTGCAATAAATTGATCAAAAGTGGCAGGAAAGACATTTATAATATTACAAAAGATTTCTATTTCAAATAGATGTTGTTCTTTTTAACTTTCTTTCAAAGAATCCTGAAAAAAAATGTATCATGGTTTCCACAAAAATATGAAGCAGCACAACTGTTTTCAACATTGATAATCCATCGGAATTACATTTTAAAATATATCCAAATAGAAAACAGTTATTTTAAATTGCAATAATATTTCACAATGTTTCTGCACTCTAAAAAACACTGGGTTAAAAACAACCCAATCTGGGTTGTTTTCAACCCAAGGGCTGGGTAAATATAGGACAGAACACATGTTAACCCAGTATAATGGGTTGATTCATTTTCACTATAATACTAGCTCATTTTGTCTTTTACTTCATACATGAATTAATGTTTACGGATTAACTTAAATCGTCTAAACTTTATATATATATATATATATATATATATATATATATATATATATATAGCCTATATATAGGCCTATATACTCTACACAACCACTGGTTTGCGTTATAATTCCTTTATTTTATCATATTTTAAAGTATAGCATATTTTATATAGTTTTTAATACATATTGCCTACATTTAAGCTTGATAACAAATATAAGAAGTAAAAATTAAACATTTAGAAGAAATTCAAGCGTAATCGACCAGTCTCTGTTGACCTGTTTCCACCGTAACGGCGCTGGATCTCGTGCTGGTGATGAACTTGCGTTCGGTGGGGGAAGTGATTCAGACAGACCGCTGCCTGCGTTTCACTCGTAGCCGAAAAATGCTTAGAGTAGCTCCATAACCTGACCATAAATAATCAATGTACAATTCTGAGAATATATTTTAACTTCTAAATATTTATATTCTGTATCGTTTTGAATAAAATCATAATATTTTATGCAAGGCATAGGCGATTCATGTCGCGTCTGTTATGTTGCTTTGCATAAAATTAAATTATATACAGAACAATAACGAATTTTACCATAACATAAAATAAAATGTACACAAACCTGCCATTTACCGAAGACATGCACCAATTTGACGGAGCTGCACTCCTCTCTCCTGAAGAGGTTGCAAAAAGCCCGCGATAAATAACTCAACCCCTGGGTTGTTCTGTCTGACCCAGGATCTGGGTAAAACAAAAACTACCCAAAACTAGAAAAATAACCCACAATGACCCAAAAGGTTTAGGCTAACCCAGGACTTGGGTAGAAAAAATAACCCGAGATTTTTTTTGAGTGTGTTTTTACTGTTTCTGAACAAATAAGTGCAGCCTCTGTGAGCAGAGGTGTAAAGAGTAGCTACCTGAAAACCATACTTGAGTAAAAGTACAGATACCTTCGAAAATTACTCCATTACAAGTTACAAGTAACTAATTCCAATACGACTTGTAAACTCAAGTAAAAGTTGACTTGTACTCAAGTAAAAGTTGCCAATATCTTTGATACTTAGTAAAACTACAAAGTATAGCCAAAAAGATACTTCAGTAACTAATTAAATTTACTCAAATACTTTACACCTCTGTCTGTGAGCATCTTACTTCATAAACATTTAAAAAAATCCAACGGTACTATTGTGCAGGTTTTGTTCAGGTACAGATTTTAACTTCATCTTCTTTGTAAAAGGTTGTGTGAGATTGAGTTACATCTCACCTGGTGTTCAGTGTCTCCTGCACTCTTTCCAAACCTCCACTATAACCGCATTACCATTCGCCTCAGTCATTTGGCCATTGCTTTGAAACTCCTGCATGAGCGAGTGAAATATAAAACTCGCACCTGCACACAAAACCCCTACAAGTGCTGTTTGATAATACTGTGGAGGTTTTCTTTCTATGCTTTGCTGTTGATAATGAGACAGTGTTGTAAGGTCACATTGATTGAACTGTGAAGACCCCCGACATGACTGAGGGACCCCTATAGTTCAGACAGTGACAGGTCAGAGATAGGTGAAGCATACTGAACAGATGTGAATCCATAAAGATGAAAGTGGCTTGGCAGGGAGGCTGCCACATTTTTATTTGTTTATTGATGTAGAAATCTCCTATACCAAAGTTTTATGCTCTTATTTGTACAAAGATTAACTTATTTCACTTAATTTTAAGGTAAATCTTAAAACAAAAGAAATGATCAAATATAAATATTTGGGGGGGGGGGGGGGATCTATGAATATGATAATTTGCCCCGCCTCCACTCACTCGCACAAGCTCAGACGAGATCCACTCCGTCATCTTACTGAGGTAAACGCTGCACAATGGTATCGCTTTTTACAACATTGGACACAACGGTAAGTAAGATGATTAGCGTTTTGCTTGACTTGAGCTAATAATGTGTTGCTAATGTTACACAAACCATGTTCACATTCACCAGTCAGACAGCTGCCTTCTAACAATCAGTACCCTTAGAAATGCTTTGAAGAACTCAGAACATCAGTGGAGGAAGGCATATAGTTCATCATAACATCGTTATATACATCACGGTCATACACCTGCCATATTGCTAAATCTACCCGATTTTTCGTATCAACAGAAAAATATACAGGGGTAACCTTCTTTTGAGACTCCCTTGCGCGGTCAGTTAATGATATCCTAAAGCCCGCCGGCATGTTGACGTGATTGATTACAAGGTAGTTTGTGACGTCAGAAACAGCAGTGATTTCAAACTGCAGGTTTTAGACTGTCTTTGGTTTACTTCAGTTTTAAAGAGAAAATACTCCACAATGGTGTTGAATTTGCATATGGTTTGTCTTAAAGCATGTTAAAAACACCAGATAGACATATGAACAACATTAAAAAACTTGATTTTCACCACAGGGGGACTTTAATTATATATGAGTGTGTTTAATACTTTCTATTTAAAATGACAGTCATATTTACACTACAGTTCAATAATTATGTAATAAAAAATACAGTTGTTCCTTGTTTGTTCATGTTAGCAAGGTGCATTAATTAATTTTGATACAACTTTTCACCTTGGAAATGTTTTATTAAATGTTGAACTAAGATTAGTAAATGCTGTACAAATACTGTTCATTGCTAGTTCATGTTAACTAATGTAGTTAACTAATTTTAACATATTAAACCTTATTGTAAAGTGTTACCAAAATATTAAGCAGCACAACTGTTTTCAACATTGATGATAATAAGAAATATTCTTGAGCACCAAATCAGCATATTAGAATGATTTCTGAGGGATCATGACACTAAAGATATGCTGTTTCTAAAGAAATACTGAATGTTTTCATGCAAGTGAGATGAGTAAACGTATGCTCACATTTAGTCTAGAACTACAAGCCTCTCACAACATGGGGACAGGAGAGCTATCAGTAAATAAATGTGAAAAAGTAACTTGGATATTTTGTTGTAAATTGAAAAAGTAATGCATTACTTTACTAGTTACTTGAAAAAGTAATCTGACTATGTAACTCAAGGTACTTGTAATCCAAGCCTTTTATGATGTTCTTTTGCATTGTGAAATTATAACAACTAAGCATCCCCCTCAATTAAACATTACTGTATTATAATGTTTTCATAAGGCTGACCCACTGAAAAATTCAGCTTTGACCATACATGATTGAACTGTGTTTTTAAAATATATTAACATAGAAAATAGATACTTTAAAATGTAATAATATTTCACAATATAACTGTATTTACAGTATTTTGATCAAATAAATACAGCCTTGGTGAGCATAAGAGACTTTAAAAAAAAACATTAAAGAAAATCTTACTGACCCCAAGCTTTTGAACAGTGGTGTACATTTTTTGAATATTATAATGTTTCACCTGAAAAAGGTAAATGTCAAATCATTCCTTCTACCTCCCACTTGTTTTTCTTCAAACAAGAATAAAACAGTTTCTTCTTCTTTTTTACTCCATTGTACCTTATTGTCCTGACTTTGTGGGTGAGTTTGACCTCACTGCCCCTGTTACAGGATATTTCATTCAGACTAAATGATGCAGTGGATCCACATGACCCTAAAGCCACAGCTAAGTTTTATATTGGAATGTGTCAGTCAGATTGGAGGAGAGAGAGAGTGGCAGTGACATGCTAAGTCTGGGGAACCGGCCGACAAACAGAGGCCCATTCCTGAGTAATTGCCTGTCATACATATTAAAAGTGCATGTGGCTTACCTGACACTGTATAGCCCTGGGGAGTAGAGGAACGCTGTAATCTAATGGATAAATGCTCATGACTTAATGGTCTTTGTTAAGGTGAGGAAGGACAAAAAATTTGAGGAAACAGGAAATCAGGTTGAGTAAAGAATCTGATGCTCAGAATGAGCAAATTAATCAAAAGTATAGACATTTATAATATTTAAAAACACTTCCATTTTAAATAAATGCTGTCTTTTAACTTTCTGTTCGTTAACGAATAAAAAAAAATAAAAAAAATTAAGCAAGAATGCAAAAATCAGAAAGCATTGGAGAGGTAATAATGAAGGCTTTTATTATATCAGCTGATTTTCATTCTGTGCTTAGTATGCATCACTGTGAATAATTGTCCCATTACACAAATACTGCACAACATAATACTTTTAATGTGCTGTATAATTTCTGATGAGCCAGAGACAATAAATGTGCTTGTTATTATATGACCCTGATGTGACAAACCAATTCTTTGAAATGCTGGCAGAGTTTCATGTCTTCTTATTTACCCAAAAATTCAATCTAAAGTTTTGGTGAGAGAAAAGTTGAGTTTTGTTCCTCTACGGATGGAGGAAGGCATCTGGAGATTTACAGTGGATCCATCTGATGCAGTATGTTTGGTTGGACTTGTCTCTATAGCTTTTCTCACTTCACTGTGATGAAGACTGAATCAATCTCTTTCTCCCTCCTGACTGAGAACACACATTTAGGTAGTCAATATTTAATTTATATGGTCTGACAAAGGGGAAGGAAAAGTGCTAGATATCTCCAAGAAGCTCGTCTACTGCCTCCAGGCTGGTTAATTTGATGCAATGGGCATCACAACAATAGTTTCCCAGACGTCCTGCTGAATTTTGATATGATTATTCCATTATAAAGAAGGTCTGTGAATGTGGTGTGAACCAACAAAGTTTGTACTTTTGAAATGGAAAGGTTAAAAAAACTCAAGTGAAAGAGTCAATATATGCAGTCACATGCGAGGAGGTCCATTTAAGTTAATTTGAAGTTAAATATTAATCATTTATTTTGAAAGTCCACTTTAGACATTCTACTAACTATAAGTAACTTTGCATCTACATGTCAACTATCTCTCATTAGGGTATTAGTTGACTGTTAGGTTAGGTGTTGGGGTTCGGTTAAGTAGAATAAGTTGACATGTAGTTGCAAGTTTCTTATAGTCAGTATAGTCTGTTGGGGGGACCATCAAAATAAAGTGTTAATGGATATTAATCAGACAGTATGCTAATACTTTAATGAGAGTTAGGTGACATGTTGCCAAGTTACTATTGTTTGTAGAATGTCTAATGTGGACCATTGAAATCAAGTAAACAAATAAGAAAATAAGAAATTATACACTTATACTTTTTGGGGAAGTTTAGAGGAAAATGGACTGTAATTCCTTGCTAATGTTTTTTTTTTTATCATTGCTGTTATCATTTGCAGCAACATACTGAAATCTGTATCTTCTTTGTCTGTTTTCTATGGTGGCCGAGAGAGCTCATCACACTGCAATTGATGCAAACACGTGCAAATAGAAAAACGGAGTGTCTATTTACACAAAGTGCAAATAGTGTCCCATGTTGGCAAACATTTATCTATTTACACTAGCTCTGCCCACCAATGTCTGGTTGGGCCACTCAAGTTTTAAAAAAGACTCGTGGAATTCAGTAGCGAGTACGGCTTGCAAACCTGGCTTTTAACGCGATCGACGCAGGTTCGAACCTGCCTTTTGCCGAGCTCGCATTTATTTTCAATAAAAATGAAAATAATGTTCTAAAAATGGAAATAAACTGTGAACAAGTGTTTAATTGTCACAGATCCCGTGTTTCCCTGGACTCCATTTCCCATGATCCTCCTGTTTCTACACCTGCACTCACTTCCCTCGTCAGCTCCTCATCACTCATCACCTGCACCTGGACTCTATTGTCTTCACTCCCTTTATATGGCACTCACTCCCTTCACTCCTGGTCTGTTCTGAATGTTGTTTAATGTGTATGTTGGCGTTCCTTGCCCTTGTTTGATTAAAGTGTTATATTATTGTGGAAATCCGCATCTGCCTCATCTCTTGACCAGCTACACGTAACAGAAGAACGGACCAATAAACCGACTGGATTTTCCACAAAAAAAAAAAAAAAGTGTCTCCAGAGCCCGCTCCAGTCTCTCCAGAGCCCGCTCCCGTCCCTACGGGGATTCTAATTGTGTATGAGGGAATGGATTACAAACCTCTGGCAGCCTCACACAAGCCGCCCAGTGATGCGGCCTGGCTGATAGACTTCTGGGCCGAGCCAAGTTCTCCAGTCTCCGCCGCCGAGCAAGCAGCGGCAGTCTCCGCCGCCGAGCAAGCAGCGCCAGTCTCCGCCGCCGAGCCCTTTATTATGATGAACTTTGCTCTAAAAGTCTCTAATTCAAAGACTGTTTTCCCTCCCTGCCTCCCTCTCCCGCCTCCTCCCACTAATGTACTCACTGCACCTCCACCTCAAGCCCCCTCGCCCAGATCTCCACCTCAGACCTCTGGGCGATTACCTTCACCCCGGCTCCAACCTCCCTCTGCTCCACCGTTGCCCATCATTCCACCAGCTTCACCAGTATCCATCCTGCCTCCACTCACACCTTGTTCACTCGTCAGCCTGCCCTCCCCTCTGGACTACACTCCTCTGTCTCCGCTCCGTCACTCCGTCCCTCGGTTTCAGTTGGCTTCCTCACTCCCCCCGGTGTTCGTTTTGTTGGCTGTCCTCCTGCTTCCACTGCGGCCTTCTGGAGCCCCGGCTGCGCTTCGGTCGGCGGAGCCTACGGTTCCGCCATCACCCGCCAGTCCTTCAGCGACGCCTGGGCTCAACGCCTCGAAGGCTTCGGCTCCTGACCCGCCATGGCTGCCCGCTGCACCTGACCCGCCATGTCTGCCCGCTGCATGTCTGCCCGCTGCACCTGACCCGCCATGGCTGCCCGCTGCACCTGACCCGCCATGGCTGCCTTCAGCCCCTGACCCGCCATGGCTGCCTTCAGCCCCTGACCCGCCATGGCTGCCTTCAGCCCCTGACCCACCATGGCTTTTGAACCTGCCCTGGAGACCTCCACTCCAGTCTGCTCCTCCCCCTGCACCAGCCTGAGGTCTCCAGGGCGCCCGCCCCCTCCCGGTTGTTTCATCTACGGCGCGAGGACGCGCCTACCGGGAGGGGGGGGTAATGTCACAGATCCCGTGTTTCCCTGGACTCCATTTCCCATGATCCTCCTGTTTCTACACCTGCACTCACTTCCCTCGTCAGCTCCTCATCACTCATCACCTGCACCTGGACTCTATTGTCTTCACTCCCTTTATATGGCACTCACTCCCTTCACTCCTGGTCCGTTCTGAATGTTGTTTAATGTGTATGTTGGCGTTCCTTGCCCTTGTTTGATTAAAGTGTTATATTATTGTGGAAATCCGCATCTGCCTCATCTCTTGACCAGCTACACGTTACATTAATAATATTAAAAGTGTTTGTTGGGTAGGGTTAGGGGAAGGTGTAGGGAGGGTTTTTATTCTCCCAATAAGGCAGCATCTATTTAATAATTGTAATAAATATAATCATTTACAGTCTATGATATTGTTGCATCCTGTTAATGTACAAAAATACTGAGGCGCAAATAGTATCTGCCAGTATAAAGTCTTTTACATGGTGTAAATAGAATCTGTCCCTATTTTCACTTAGTGTAAATAGCATATCGCTAAGAAAATGCTGCTATTGTCACTTAGTGTAAATAGAACATTTTGCTATTTTAACTTTGTGTAAATAGCATTTATCGCTAAGAAAATATGCTATTTTCACTGCCATAGAAAAAACACCAGCAAATTAAGATAACATCTTCATCAGATTGACAACACATGTGCTGCAAATACGCACAATGCAACCAAATACAGAAACGCGCTGCAAATAGCACAGAGCACAACGGAAATGTTTCAAGATGACCCCAACAAGTGATGAACCTGGCTGGGACTGCTTATTGTTCAATGTCTACTCATCAGTGGTGTTATCGATGACCTGAAAGCCAAGTTTTTTTTGTTTATTTTAACATCCTGATTGTATGTGCCTTGTGAGTATTTGCAGTGCGTTTCTGTATTTGGTTGCATTGTGAGTATTTGCAGCACATGTGTTGTCAAACTGATGAAGATGTTTTCTTAATTTGCTGGTGTTTTTTTTCTATTTGGGTGTTTTCTTCAGTTGCAGTGCGTTGTGCTCTCCCAGCCACCATAGTTTTCACATACTGCAAAGCATCACATGTATATGGAGTGCAAAAATTCAAGTTTGCTCCAGCAGGTCACAGGCATGAGATATGACTGAAGAGACATGCAGATAGATTCTTCAGTGAAAATGATGTACATCTCTCAAGTCCATAACATGAGATTCAAGCCTTCAGTTCTGCTTAGGTCAAAGCCCTCACTTGAGAGGCAGGATCAGAGCTGTTAGCCAGCTCAACAATTTCAGACTTGGTTGTAATTTATTTATTTATTTATGGTTTGGTTTTATCATGATTTTACATGCATGACTTTCTTAGATGTTTAATAGACTATTAGACTTCTTTCTCATTTCATGTCACAAATTTTAAGTAATTTATACACCATATGGTTTGTAGATACCCAAACATTGCACCTATATGTGCTTGTTGAATATGAACCTTCAAAAAAAGGTTCTCTTGAATATGCCTGGTGTGCTGGGGAATGCATGGATATAAATATAACTACTGGAGACTGATATATAGACTCATAGAACCTGCTTTTGCTGAAATATCCATGTTCTCCCTCCACTGTGAGAAACCAAGAAGATGAGTTATAGATAATGTATTATTAAGCTGGTATGGAGTGAATCTTTTATGCCCTCTGAGGGAAAAATGGCCCTTGGTTCATTTTCAAGTCTGGCTGAAAGCTCAGAAATCCTTCAGTTCCCAAATATGTTCTTCCGCTTGGCATCTCAATGCGCGAAACTGAAAATATATCATACTTGATGGATCAGTAAGATAATCGGAATAATCTTTCTCTTCCTCCCACCCACCGGCTCCTCGTCTTTCCCCCTTCAGATACGTGGTCTTTTATTGCCATTATAGCAATAACAGTACTGACACTGGATCTGTCCTCTCTATAAAGAAGAGCTGACGTCATGCGTGGATTCAGGTGCTTATTCAACCTCTCAAGTCTATCCAGGCGAGAAAGAAGAGCTTTGTGTCCAAACGCACTTACACATTCGCTTTTAAACCTTTGGATGCTTTGGAACTTACTATTCCGATCATCCAAGGACAGAGGTTATGAAGGTATTTAACAGATTAAATGATGAAGCGGCGTCGTACATTTTGTGCCGTACAGACATTAAACCCCCCCCAGGTCTATTGAATCTTTCTTTGTGATGTGGTGCAATGAGGCAGTGACTTCCTCCTACACTCTGTAAAATCCACGTTTAATTGCTGCATCAAGCATCAGTGACTCTTCCTTTGTTTTGACAGCACCTCTAATGAATGTGTCACTTATTATGTTAGCTTTTGTCAGTGGGTCCTTGAACTGTGGCGTGAGTGATATTTGCATCGCATCAGAATTTCATGAGATCTTTATTTTGTTGATAACCTTGGTAGATAAAGCAACAACATACCTCTTTCAGGACATAAAATGACTGGGGTTTGAATGTGCTGCATTTATGTCTTTGAATTAAACCCACATGGGAATTAAAATGATTATATTGTGGAACCCACCACCAAGAAAAAACATTTTAATAAATGAAAAGATTTTTTATTTATTATTAATGCTTTTGAGAAGCTAGACTGAAAAGCTGGAGTAAAAAAAAATGCTCAAGATTCTCAGCAATCCCCTAATTGCAATGATGTAATTGACAAAATATTTCATGGTGCACTTATAAATGATGATATATTGGATGATATATACTATTATTTTATACATATACATGCATAATTTTACTGTTGGGAGTAGATGATTGGTGTATATGGGGACTCTCCATAGACGTTTTTATACTGTACAAACTGTATATTCCATCTACACTACCCCTACCCCTAAAACTACCCATCACATAAAACTGTCTGCATTTTTTTAATTGAAAAAAAAAAAAAAAAAAAAAAATTGTAAACCATTTAGTATGTTGTCTTTTAAAGCCATTTGGTTTATGAGGACACGGTAAGTGTCCTCATAAACCATGTTTATATTGTAATACCCACACTCTAAAAATGCTGGGTTAAAGATTTTTTTCAACCAATTTTGGAATTATATTTTTTAGCCAGAAATATAGCAATATAGTAATATAGTAAAAGGCATGTTTTTGGTCACCCCCAAATAGGGGCAACTTTGTGGGATCTTTTTAGCTGAAACTTCACAGACACTAGACCTGTAACGGAAGGGAGTCCACTGGAGGCGAGTGTAGTAGAACCCAAGTGCAGTTTAATGATAATAATCCAAGATACAAACGTGAACAGGAACATGAAAACAGACGTGACTTGACATGGCTTGACTTGACTAAATGACTCACCGACAGCAGGTTACATTGATAATACATGACAAAGGAACATGGGGAAGACACAAGGAACAAGAGAACCAATAACAGAACAGAACTGAAAACCACATGACCATAAACAACCAATGAGAACATGACACATAGATTAAGGGAGAACATGAGGAGCAAGGGAAACATGACAAAAACAAGCAACATGAAACAAACTACAAAATATAAGACATGGAACACAAAACACGAACACAAAACCAAAACACCCGTGACAGATCCCACCCTCTAAGGGCTCCTGATGCCCAACATGAAACAAAAAAACTACAGTCCGGGAGGGTGGTCTTGGGGGACAGATGGTGGGCCAGGCCCGTGCAGGGGGATAGGAGGACCTAGGCATGGCAGAGGTTGGCCTGGACCGTGGGGCATGGGAAGAGCAGAGCCGTGGAGCATGGGAGGACCTGGGCCATGAAGCGTGGGAGGACCTGGGCTGTGGAGCGTGGGAGGACCTGAGCCTTGGAGGACCTGGGCCATGGTTTAGAGGTGTACCAAGCTCCGCAGCCGCAGGAGTAGTTTGGCCAGCGGGCTTGAGTGCGACGCGGCCGGCTCGAGACGAGACACTGGCATGGCAGACACTGGCATGGCAGGAGCAGGCACTGGCGTGGCAGGCGTGGTGGGAGCAAACTGTGGCGTGGCAGACATAAAATGAAGAGGCTCAGGCTTGGTATATGCCTCAGCCTCACTCACCGTGAAACTTGATCAACTTAAAAACAAAATAAAGTCCATTTGCTGGCATAGTGTCAACCGAGGGCATGAGTTCAGCGAATTCATCGTCCAATCCGCTTTGAAAGCACTATTTTAAATAAGTCTCGTCCCAGGGTACATGATCCAATAAACACAAAAAGTCATAAACATAATCCTCAAAGGTGCGATGGCCCTGGCGAAGGTTCAAGAGGCGAGAAACTGCTGGGTTCATAGTTGGTCATGTATTCTGTAATGGAAGGGAGTCCACTGGAGATGAGTGTAGTAGAACCCAAGTGCAGTTTAATGATAAAAATACAAATGTGAACAGGAACATGAAAACAGACGTGACTTGACATGGCATGGCTTGGCTTGACTTGACTTGACTTGAACAGACTTGACTAAATGACTCACCGGTTAAATTTGGTGAGTCATTTAGGTTACACTGATAATACATGACAAAGGAACATGGGGAAGACACAAGGAACAAGAGAACCAATAACAGAACAGAACTGAAAACCACATGACCATAAACAACCAATGAGAACATGACACATAGATTAAGGGAGAACATGAGGAGCAAGGGAAACATGACAAAAACAAGCAACATAAAACAAACTATAAAATAAAAGACATGGAACCCAAAACACGAACACAAAACCAAAACACCCGTGACAGATCCCCCCCTCTAAGGGCTCCTGATGCCCAACATGAAACAAAAAACTACAGTCCAGGAGGGTGGTCTTGGGGGACGGATGGTGGGCCAGGCCCGTGCAGGGGGATAGGAGGACCTAGGCATGGCAGAGGTTGGCCTGGACCGTGGGGCATGGGAAGAGCAGAGCCGTGGAGCATGGGAGGACCTGGGCCGTGGAGCGTGGGAGGACCTGGGCCGTGAAGCATGGGAGGACCTGGGCCGTGGAGCGTGGGAGGACCTGAGCCTTGGAGGACCTGGGCCATGGTTTAGAGGTTTACCAAGCTCCGCAGCCGCAGGAGTAGTTTGGCCAGCGGGCTTGAGTGCGATGTGGCCGGCTCGAGACGAGACACTGGCATGGCAGGAGCAGGCACTGGTGTGGCAGGCATGGTGGGAGCAAACTGTGGCGTGGCAGACATAAAATGAAGAGGCTCAGGCTTGGTATATGCCTCAGCCTCACTCACCATGAAACTTGATCAACTTAAAAACAAAATAAAGTCCATTTGCTGGCATAGTGTCAACCGAGGGCATGAGTTCAGCGAATTCATCGTCCAATCCGCTTTGAAAGCACTATTTTAAATAAGTCTCGTCCCAGGGTACATGATCCAATAAACACAAAAAGTCATAAACATAATCCTCAAGGGTGCGATGGCCCTGGCGAAGGTTCAAGAGGCGAGAAACTGCTGGGTTCATAGTTGGTCATGTATTCTGTAATGGAAGGGAGTCCACTGGAGATGAGTGTAGTAGAACCCAAGTGCAGTTTAATGATAAAAATACAAATGTGAACAGGAACATGAAAACAGACGTGACGTGACATGGCATGGCTTGGCTTGACTTGACTTGAACAGACTTGACTAAATGACTCACTGGTTAAATTTGGTGAGTCATTTAGGTTACATTGATAATACATAACAAAGGAACATGGGGAAGACACAAGGAACAAGAGAACCAATAACAGAACAGAACTGAAAACCACATGACCAAAAACAACCAATGAGAACATGACACATAGATTAAGGGAGAACATGAGGAGCAAAGGAAACATGACAAAAACAAGCAACATAAAACAAACTACAAAATAAAAGACATGGAACCCAAAACATGAATCCAAAACCAAAACACCCGTGACAAGACCAGACCAGAGACTTATA
Source organism: Megalobrama amblycephala (assembly GCF_018812025.1). Taxonomy (NCBI): domain Eukaryota; kingdom Metazoa; phylum Chordata; class Actinopteri; order Cypriniformes; family Xenocyprididae; genus Megalobrama; species Megalobrama amblycephala. The sequence continues at coordinate 3,336,349 of NC_063052.1, forward strand.
TTACATCTTGTGAAAGAGGGCATAATAGGTGCCCTTTAACCCAACCTGCTGGGTTTGTCCATATTTAACCCAACTTGGGTTGTTTTTAACCCAGCATTTTTTAGAGTGCATGTTATTATACACATTTGTGTCCTCAAACTATGTATACAAGAACCCACACACGCACACTAAATACTTATTAAGGGTTTATTTATTATACACTCTAAAAATATGCTTGGTTAAAACAACCCAAGTTGGGTTGAAAATGGACAAACCCAACAATTGTGTTGTTTTAACCCGACGAATGGGTTGTTTTAATCCAATTATTATTGTTGCCTCTAGGTATTATGTGTCTGATTTTTAATTTCCAACCTATTTTGTGTTCATTTAAACCAGCCATTTAGTAATTTTTAAACAATAGTTGCTGGGTCAAAACAACCCAATAGCTGGGTTTGTCCATTTTCAACCCAACTTGGTTTGTTTTTAACCCAGCATTTTTTAGAGTGTAATTACAGGTCATAATTTGTTTTACAAGTTGTATCACCCTGAAATGTTTAATATGTGCCCATATTAATAACAATGAACAATAACAATGAATTTTAACTCATAAATGAAAAACATGCTCATCATAGAAAAGGTGTTTTCTAAAGACTGTATATGCGAATTGCAGTTTTAATGTATTTTTAAATAAAATAATAGATCCTGAAAAAAATGTCTCATGTCCTTGACCTATTTAACATTATTCAAAATCCTGAAATGAAAAAAAGTCCAGAATCCAGTTTCTCACTTTTAAACCCGCTGTATTTTGCAAGGAAAGGAGAAATCAATGAGGTTTGTCCTGGGCGATGTAGGAAATGTAGGTGCACTCAGCTGCAACAAACATCTGCCATTTTCGAAGCAAATCATGTCTTTATTACCATATCTGTCCTTGCCACCTACATTACCTATTTTTACATATTCAGGAGCCACTAAAAGGTCATGAAATACTAAAATAGCCCCTGTCTTATTCTGTTTCATTCTTCCAATCTCTCCCTTCCCACAATCCCCTGAGATACATCCTGTTGCTATGGCTGTGCATTGTAGGGTAAAGAATTGGCGTCAAGCCGCTGCCAGCGAGGGCTGAGAGAATTCAATAAAGTGAGATGGCACATGGGTGATGCATCCAACGGTACGTCTAAGCCAGAAAAAGTGGGAGTATCTAGTAGACAAAGGAAGAGTTAGCTTAGTGGCTATAAGCAACAAATAAGCAGCATAAAAGCCTGCTTCAGTCAAGGTTTGTGTAAACATTGTGAGATGTTGATTTAGTTATGATGAGAAAGGCTTTAAGTTTTTCTTGAACTCCAAAAATTAAAGAGTTCCCCACCTAGACAATGTTTTTAGTCATATACTGATATGAAGACTTTCAGTAAACAAAAATCATTCAAAATGGCTAAGGGTCAATGAAGTCTGTGAAAACAAATTTCTTTCAGTACTGCAGATTTTTAGTTTTATCTAATTTATAACTGACAAGTTTGCCTATTTATTGTGTGTACATGTGTTCCTTATTAAAGTATCATGGTGTTAGCTTAGCAACATGCTAACATCAAACTATTCGAGTTCCCTGGTGTGCTTTAAATCAAACATATTTTTAATTTTAAATATTTACGTTACATTTCAGCTAGGATTCTACCCTTGTGAATAACAAGTACACTTATGGACATTATTAATATTCTTTAAAAGAATAAACTTAAGTGCCAACTGAATGTAATGTCTTTGGACACTTAATTGCATGTTAATTGCATTTAAATGAAAATATAATATAGTCTTTGATTATATGTATCAAATATCTTTGAAATATGGTTAAAGTGTACTGTTGAATGTACTGACAAGACTTTATGGTAAACTAAATGTAATTTCTAATGAAACTCGTATGTCATCTATTTAAATGTTTGTAGGCCTATTACACATTTTTAATGATGTAGTTGTAATTTAGTACATTTAAAACAAATTAATAACTGAATAATACTCTATAGTAATCTTTAACAACAAAAGATTTTTTCTTTTTAAAAGTGTACTTAAGTGTGTTAAGAAACAGTCATGAAAGTGTACTCTCTTTAAGTGCACTTAAGTGGCCTTTTAGTTCATAAATATAATATTATCTGCAAGTACTGTTTTTTGAAAACACAATTTTAAGATTTGAAGTACACTGTAAAACCCAATAAGTTCAGAATACTCAATTTTTGTAGACACAGATTACCTCAAAAAAATTAAGTAAAGCAACTCAATTTTAAGTAAACAATAATTATAAATAACAATCAAGTCAAACTGAAAAATGATACATTAATTATTCAATGTTTAAGTCCACTGTGCTTAACTATTGTTTACCATTATGTAATGTTTCTCATTTTTCAATTATTTTGATGCAGTGGTTGTAAAACCCGATAAGTTCAGAATACTCAAAACATCTTATGGGTTAGTTCACCCAAAAATTAAAATTACCCCATGATTTCTTAACCCTAAAGCCATCCTAGATGTATATGACAACGCCACTCTCTTGTGAATGCACTTACGACAGCTAGTGGAAGTTAGAGATTACAGTTTATAAAGTTTTAAATATCAATACTTTTCTTACACAAACGCATCTCTTCGCTTCAGAAGGCCTTTATTAACCCCCCGGAGCCGTGTGGACTTCTTTTATAATGGATGAGTACATTTTTTCTGTCTTTAGAATTTGGGCCAACATCCATTCCCATTATAAAGCATGGATCACCCTGGACAATATTTAATATAACTCTGATTATATTTGTCTGAAAGAAGAATGTCATATACATCTAGGATGGCTTGAGGGTGAGAAAATCATGGGGTAATTTTCATTTTTGGGTGAATTATCCCTTTAAGTAAACGCAAAGATTATTTTAAGAGAACATAAAAACATATTTTGTACTACACAAACTCATTAATTACAATTTAATTGAAATACTGAATAAACTTACACCTAATCTTTATGGTTGTGTTAGTTAGCAACAGCACACTATGCTAATGTGACAATCTATAGAGAATATCACTACTTGCTTGCATGAACTATTAATCAACATGCAGCATATATAGCCTTGATGTTTCACAGCCCATTCTCAACCTAAACAAAAGCAATACTCTTCTCCATGATGGTAAACCTACAAAACTTCAACATCACAGAAACACCTTTAAATACCAAAATAACAGAACATTAAACAATAACACATCTTCCCCTTTATTTATCTTGTGCAAAAACACAAAAAATAACACAATGTCAACATTTATTCTCCTTACACAGTGTGACGCAAAGCATGCTGGGAACTTGAAATCACTTTATGTTGCTCAATAAACTTAAAAATAATAATTTAAAGGTGCCATCGAATTGAAAATTGAATTTACCTCGGCATAGTTGAATAATCCAACAGTGTAGCATTAGCCATTAGCCACGGAGCACAGCATCAAACATCCAAATAAATACATACTTACGCGATTAGACATGCTGCATGACGCACACTTTGTAAAGATCCATTTTGAGGGTTATATTAGCTGTGTGAACTTTGTTTATGCAATTATAGAGTCGAGAGCTCGGGAGGGGGCGGAGAGCGTGAGCATTTAAAGGGGCCGTGGCCTGAATTGGCGCATTTCTAATTATGCCTCAAAATAGGCAGTTAAAAAAATTTATAAAAAAAAATCTATGGGGTATTTTGAGCTGAAACTTCACAGACACATTCAGGGGACACCTTAGACTTATATTACATCTTGTAAAAAAAACGTTCGATGGCACCTTTAAGGGTTTACTCAAATGTTGAGTTACACAAAAATAAAACTAAATTCCTTGTTCAGAAAATGTAATTGTTTTAAGTTGCATCAATGATTTAACAGACTTTAATTGCAGTGTACTCAATCTTTATACGTATAAATAGTACTGTTCGGGTTTATAGTGTAGTAGTACACTACAAGTACGCACTGAATACAATTAAGCGCACTTCTTTGTCTTTGGTTTTCAGCTTAGACAGGAGAAAGAAACTCTAGGCTTTCTTGTGCTAGTTAAGAACCAGCATCCAAACCACAACATATGCTAGTCTTTTCAACAGGACTATCAGCATGTTCAGTCAGGTTCAGTCAGTCCAACACCTCTGTATGAGGTCTGCAGTGAGAGAGAGCCCAGGAGACCACACAAAGAGCCAGAAATCAATCGGCGAGAGGGTGTGGTGGTGTGTGACGGTGAGTGAGATGAGGCATGGAGACATAGAGAGGCTGAGTCAGTGGTGGAGGTGGACTAGAGGGGCATGAGAGGGTCTACAGAGAAAACCACAGGTCTGTGTATACAGAAATGGGGAAAAACTCAAAAGGCAGAGAAAATTGGCGTGGGAAACTACACCACTCTTCATGGTGCCTATTTATTTGCCATATTCCTGGTGCAAGCCAAATGTTGCAAACCCATTTGAACACTTTTGAAATTACTTACTTATATTCTGCATTTGAAAATGTCAAAAACACATTAGATTTGTGCATAACTTTGCAAAAACCTTGCAAAAAGCAGGTGTTGACACAATATGTGCTTGTTTGAATACTCACTCATGTGAAAATATGTAAAAATAGTCCACCCCAAAGATTCTGGCCTTTAATGCGCAAGTCCCTTCTTTAATGTAAGTCTGTGGGATTCTTTTACCCATTTTATCTTCTAACCTGCAAAATTGTAAGGCTGATCACTAAATGGCATTCCTCAAAGGAATAATTAATGTCTGCAACACAAATGGTGTGGGACAGCTTACAAACCAAATTACCCTTAAACATTAACAGCTGTAATAGTAATGCTGTCCTTAACTAACACTGATATTTGTTTGCCAGTTACATCAGTGTTTCTCATTGTCTTGTCATTCAAAACACACACACACACACACACCAACAAGTTCTAGGAGGCCAGGTGTGCACCTGCTGTGTGTGCATCTGACATCTGGATGTGAGTGTTTTGATGTAAACCCACTGGGATATGTGAAGTGGCCCATAGCTGCTAGTCAGATACATGCATGTCAATAAAATGACAGTCAATGCAGCAAAAAACAGAAACACAAGAAAACAAGTGTATCAGAGGTGTAGTCAAGCCTGACTGCAGAGACTGCACTGACAGACAGCGAACGTACACAGAGAAACAAAGAGGAGAACCTAGCAAGAATACATAATAAAAACTTAATCTCAGCTCAAAACATTGAGAGGGCAGTATTAGAAGCAGCATACCCATGCCAGATTTTTTGAGTTAAGGGGAATTTTGAATGGAAAAAAAATTCTCAATGCAAATGCAAATTAATTTTGCTTGATTAAAATAATTAAATAAATAAAAATTTTATATTATTTTATATTATAAAAATATTATTATATTATATTATTTAGAGAAACAAAGACAAAGAGGAAAAACTTGCAAGAAAACATCGGTATCAGAAGCATCATAATGACTGTTTTTATGTCAGGCGAAACAACCGTATATTTTTGTAGTTGTAACACCTGACATGGAAATTGTACCAACCTTCCCCTACTTGCAGTTTTTTAGCAGTACCTATTAGCAGTTTTTTACCAGTACTTGAGAGAGATCTACAAACCTTTTCACTCTGCCACAAGGATTAGTAGGTTTTTTATTAGTATGTTTTTTATTAGTATGTTTACTCTTATTAGTGTTACACACCTTGACAAAGGCTTTTTGCCGAAACGTTGGTGAATAAACTGTGAACTGCAAGTTGAGTTGTGCCACCCTGACATTCAAATTGCTGGACTAAAGTTTTTTCAGTGATCTCAACAGCTTTAAAACTACTGATATTTATAAAATGTGTTTTATATGAAAGGTTTCAAACTTAAAATTATGCCATAGTCTTTAGTTTTTCTATTTTTATTATTAAAGGTGCCCTAGAATCAAAAATTGAATTTACTTTGGCATAGTTGAATAACAAGAGTTCAGTACATGGAAATGACTTACGTTGAGTTTCAAACTCCATTGCTTCCTCCTTCTTATATAAATCTCATTTGTTTAAAAGACCTCAGAAGAACAGGTGAATCTCAACATAACACCGACTGTTACGTAACAGTCGGGATCATTAATATGTATGACCCTAATATTTGCATATGCCAGCTCATGTTCAAGGCATTGCACAAGGGCAGCCAGTATTAACGTCTGGATCTGTGCACAGCAGAATCATCAGACTAGGTAAGCAAGCAAGAACAATAGCGAAAAATGGCAGATGGAGCAATAATAACTGACATGATCCATGATATCATGATATTTTTAGTGATATTTGTAAATTGTCTTTCTAAATGTTTCGTTAGCATGTTGCTAATGTATTGTTAAATGTGGTTAAATTTACCATCGTTTATTACTGTATTCACGGAGACAAGAGCCGTCGCTATTTTCATTTTTAAACACTTGCAGTCTGTAAATCTCTCCAACAGTGTAGCATTAGCCCGTTAGCCACAGAGCACATAACCTCAAACTCATTCTGAATCAAATATAAACATCCAAGTAAATACTATACTCACAGGAATCGATGCATGCATGCAGCATGAATGACGAACAACTTGTAAAGATCCATTTGAGGGTTATATTAGCTGTGTGAACTTTGTTAATGCACTGTATAACTGCACTTATAGTCGAGAGCTCGGGAGGGCAGGGAGCGAGAGATTTAAAGGGGCCGCAGCCTGAATCGGTGCATAGTTAATGATGCCCCAAAATAGGCAGTTAAAAAAATTAATTTAAAAAAATCTATCTTTTGAGCTGAAACTTCACAGACACATTCAGGGGACACTTTAGACTTATATTATATCTTTTGAAAAGACGTTCTACGGCACCTTTAAGACACCATTTTTAATAGTTTTCTCGTCTGTTCATTTGTTTGGACAGTTGCACCACCTGACATTTGGGGGGGGGTTTAAGATAACAAAACACAAAATAATATGTATTATTTAAATGTACTAAAAATAGGTTTTATAGAATAAAAGGATATATGTCATGAAAGTATTTTAAAAGGAATTAATATATAATATAATATAATATACAATCATCATATGTTATTAAAGCCACATGAAAGATGAGAACAACATGACAAAGAGGAAAAAGAGGTAGAAGAAAGACAGAAAGCGGAAAGGAAGGCACTGTTCTTTCACTCTGTACGATCATATATCAACCTGACCCATTTTACAGGGATAGCAGATGAGGTGTATTCAGATGAACACAATGAGAAATGTGTGACCGTCTAAAATCAGCACAAAGAATACATCACAACATCCGCTCATCTCACCGTCTACTGAAGAGAGTGAACCTAAACTAATGAAAAGGCTCTGCAAAAGTAGATTAAAGGGATCGTTCGCCCACAAATGAAAATTATTACTTGCTTTCTTGCATGGAATGTAGAAAAAAAAGGAAAAGTGGAAAAATGAACTCTGTTATAGTCACAGTCCTGTCATGAATTCATAAATTCTGTCATCATTTTTATTCAGTGCTTTTTATTGAACTGCTTTTATTGATCATGTTAGATTGAATCTGTCATGCAGTGAACATGAGAACATCAGTCATATCTGTGCTTATTAATAGCACTCATAGTGGTCAATGTTCAAGGTTAAAGGATGTTTAAAAGCACAGGTAAATTTCAGATATTTGTGGATTGCTATAATTGTGAAATGTGCATGTTTATTTTGTGTTTGTTATTTGTGTGTGTATATAACTGCATCTCTTTCAAGTGTGTGTGTGTGTGTGTGTGTGTGTGTGTGTGTGTGTGTGTGTGTGTTTGTTGGTAGAGGCCAAGGCTGCTGGAGACGCACGACACCTCATTATTCTTCTGCCCAGCCGCCATGTTCGGACGGTATCCATAGCGATGCAGATAACAGACTGCTTATCTGCGCTGTTAGAACATTACAAGAACAACACAGTGCACATCTTCACAGCGACAACTGTGATTTGTTAACCACGTTGATATAATGTTGCATCATACTAAATCTTTGTTATTATTCTAACAAGATTTACCCTTTGTACACAATTTTTGTTTCTTATTCTGTGTCTAGACTGCAGTGAGCAGCAAACTGTACATTCACAGTACACACACATCCTTTAATAATTCAATTGGTCAGTGCACTCCCATTTTTTTCCAAGTCTTCTCTGTATGCAGCCTTGCATTAGATCCCTGCAGCTGTGTGAAAGTGTTATGCCGCTTGTCTTGTTTAAGATAAATGGGCTGATCTAAAGATGAGGAGGAGGATTAATGGAACATACATCACCCACTTGACACCTGCTTTAATTACCCATTCTGTACATTACCTGCTCTGGTTCAGAACCACAGAAACGCGTCGCAAACCCAGTCGCAGGTGAACCAAACCATCAATTACTAGTGCAGATTAAAAACACATTATTCCCTTGGTCTCCACTGAGATTCATTTTTGAGATTTCACAGAGAAATATGAAGCAATCTCACTGGAGTGAGCTTCATGTTTGCTAAACAGGCCTTCTGAATCAATGCTGTTTTTTCTCAGACAATTTGCCATTCTTTTTTTTTCGTCTTCTGTTGATTTGTTACAGAGATGATTGCATGCCAAATGGACCCTACATTTATAGCACATGATTTTGCATGATATTTAAGGCTGAATGCTCTCTGCAGCTGCAAGTGTTGTTTTGTGTGGTTATTTTGCATCCTAACGCATACCATTTGACACATAGGTGTTATAAAATGGATAGACAGTCCAGGATGCTGATTGGTTAATACAGCTTTCCAGCTCCAAGGAAAAATATAACAGCTACTGTGTTTATTACATTAGTTTACATGTCAACAAAATTAGTGATTCAGTAAAGATACTTACTAAACTATACACTCTAATATGGTCCTTAGACAATATAGCAGCACCAGTTAAATAATGGGGAAAAGATTTCAATATCAATGCAGCTGAGGAATTCTGGAAAATAGTCTGCAGAAATACTTAGGCCCCATTTACACTAGTGCATTTTCGTTTTAAAAAGCATAACTTTTGGTTCAGTAATGCCTGTCGTTTACACTACTCTGGTGTTTTCGACCCACGAAAATGGAGACTTTTGAAAACACTGCAGAGCCCTTTTTAGTTTGAAAATGTTGAGGTTGTATATTATATTACATTATATTATATTAATGTAAGCAATAAGGTACTCAAAGCTAGTGCTGTATCGTGAGTAGTCACAGCTGAAGCGTCATGCCTGCAACCCCTTCAGCTGTGACTTATTCACAATACAGCACTAGCTTTGAGTACCTTATTGCTTTTATAAAACGGTTACCACACAATAAAAATATTAAAGCCAAAAATGTCTCAATGCAACTTTCATGAATTACACTTTCACCAAAAGCCTTCCTTCCGCCCCAAAAAGATAGTCCCTGATTGTGAACAGCAACAGAAGTTACATTATTACACCATTAGATGGCGGCAAAGACTGTCTTTATGAGTGTGTCAGTCAGTAGTGAAGAATTTTACATTGAAAAGACTGAACTGTTGTGAACACGGAACAAGACGCAACTGACAAATTATTTAACTAGCGCTGTCAGTCATGGGAAAACCCCTTAACTGTTAAAAGGACAAGATAATACATCAGACATTTAAACAGATGTTTTATTATGAACATAGGCCATTTTGCAGCCATTTTGCAGTTAAACTATGCATTTAAAAAAAAAAATACACTGCAGCTACCTACATGCACAAGACGCAACTGTTTACACTTGCACACGCATGCCCAGTGTGCATGAACAACAGTCACGTGAGATGCATTTTTGATCGTGTAGTGTAGACAGAGATCGTTTCTGAAACGCTGTGGAAACACCAGTGTAAGGATAGTTTTCATTTTAAAATGCCGTTTTAAAATAAAATCACAATAGTGTAAATGGGGCCTTAAAGGGATAGTTCACCCAAAAATGAAAATTTGATGTTTAACTGCTTACCCCCAGAGCATCCAAGATGTAGGTGTCTTTGTTTCTTCAGTAGAACACAAATGATGATTTTTAACTGCAACCGCTGCCGTCTGTCAGTGGTATAATGCAAGTCAGCGGGAACTTTGACTATAAGAGTAAATAAAACACGACAGACAAATCCAAATTAAACCCTGCAGCTCGTGACGACACATTGATGTCTTAAGACACGAAACGATCGGTTTGTGCGAGAAACCGAACAGTATATATATCATTTGTTACCTCTAATACACCACTATGTCCAACTGCATTCATCACTCGATTCGTTTGGTCTGATCGCGCTCTGACAGCGGCAGTGATGTCTCACGCATATACTTCAATGAGAGCAAGACATCACTGCCGTTGTCAGAGCGCGATCAGACCAAACGTATCGAGTGATGAGTGACTTGCATTATACCACTGACAGACGGCAGCGGTTGCAGTTAAAAATCATCATTTGTGTTCTACTGAAGAAACAAAGACACCTACATCTTGGATGCTCTGGGGGTAAGCAGATAAACATCAAATTTTCATTTTTGGGTGAACTATCCCTCTAAGTACAAAAACAAATATCCATTTAATTCAGTATAAAATTGTACATAGAACACATATTACTAGCACAAGATTTTTAAAATAGGATTAGTAACTTTTGACTGATGTAATAACTGCTATAATATGTAAATAACTGTATTCTCAATACACCAGACTCTTAATGCGCTCTCTGGTTATGCCCACCTGTTCATCAGTTCTGGACAGATGTCACCAACAATCTATCAGATGTTTTAAAAATCAGAATCCCAGCGCTTCCATTACTATGCCTTTTGGTTGATTCACTTAAAATTAACCCTCCTCTTAAACACCCAACACCTCTACTCATGTCTCTAGCTATCGCCTATAACAATATAACTTAATTGGAAAAATAAATACCAAATATCAATTACACAATGGCTGCATCTCTTGAGAGAACATATCATTAAATGGCTTGCTTTTTTATTGTGTCTCGTGTTTCACGCGATTTGTATCATAAGGGCTCTGCATTGTAAGTGCAGTGATGTACCAGGTGAGCTACCAAACAAGTTTACTAAAAGTCATACAGTAAATATGCAATTTTCAAAATGTATTTGTTTACAAACAATGCACAATAGTAAATGTTTTTTGAGGTCATAACATAGTATTGTGCAAGGAACGACGCAAAAATAAATCTTAATTAATCGATAATTTTCCCCCATAATCATAATTTGGATGAAAAAGAATAAAAGACATGGTTTCTGATTGGCTCGCTGTCTCGCTCTCCCATGACCTCATGACCACAGAATCAGTCACCGCAGATCAGAACACACACACACACAAATGACAAATCCACTGGGCTTTCTCTGTATCTCATTGCCCTTTTCTTCTCCCCGGTTCTTTCTTTGTCATCATGTGATCAGCAGATTGCTCAGGTGTGTACTGGGTATGTTATTATGGAAAAAAATCCCTGATTTATTTATTTACTCTCCCCTTCTATTGCACGTTCTCTCTTTTGCTTTGTATCATTACAGTTTATTAAGCGTTATCTCTCCCTCTCCCACCTTGTCTGTCTTCCTCCCCTCGTCCTCTCTTGTGTCGTTGATTAGAGGACAGTTAAGTACAAATTACGAACAAAAAAGCAAGACAGAATTATATGGACGGAAGGTAGCGCGTATGAGAGGGAATCATTAGTGTATGAAGAGGGCTGAATCACCGCCTTAATGCTCTCCGGCCTTGATTTGCGTTAGATAACACCATTAACCACAGCAGAATCAGAGGGATTGTGGGATACTGACTAATGCACTCACACAGCCACACACACACAAACACTCCACTACAGCGAAATGACTTTGTAGTACAAAGTGAAGAAATCAGTTTCCATTTACCTTAACAAGCAATCCATCACTCTTATGCCTCATTTTGTTCATCTGTCTACCCTGATTCTCTGTTGACATGAGAGAGTGATTTGTCAGGGGTCTGCAGTGGCGTGGTGGCAATGATTGGGCTGAAATTATAATGGGCCTTTTTAAGGAAGAATAGGGGGTTGAAATAAAGAAGCCCCTGGATATCAGTATTACAGATGATGGCACTTTTAAAGTCAGCATGAAACGGAAGTTGTGATAGTCGTGCATATATCTGATACATATTGCATATAAACGGCTTCTTGAGCAAGAAAAAGTTTGGTTTGCTATTGCTGTGATCTCATGTGAGTGACCGGTTGTCCCTGAACGTAATTCCTTACTAAACAACAGCATAAACATAATTTATCCGCAGACCTTTATTTAATGTTATATGGATCCTATTTTCTTTTATCTTATGTATTTTTGCTCATGGTTTTTTGAGGATGCAGGCTAGTCACGCAACCTGTCCATGTTACCATCTGTCTTGTTTGACTAGCTTCTATAAAGTAACAGATGAATTATTTATTTAATTTACAAATTAAGTTTTTGACCCATTATTAGGTCATGAACCATCAGTTTTAGATTATGTAAAACAAATGATTCAAAAATAAAGCATACCATATTTTACATTAAAAAAAAGATGTGGGTGTTTATACTGTATAGAGAAGAGTCATCACCATAATGCATGACATCAGTATGTGAGTGGGTGGCTGTAGGGAATGCTGTGACAACGAGAAGACATAAAAAGCATCGATGACCACAGTATATTGCCATCACGTCATAAAAGCATATAAGAACATATGGACAGTAGGCCAGAAGGACACACTTCAGCGATGTCATGCATTTAGGCGTGACTGGGACCCCTTCTGTTGTCCATCATTCGCTGACAGCTGGCCGGGGTGGGACTCTGATAGTGGGCAGCAGATGAGGGGTATGTGTGTCAGCCATAGGGGGTGAAGATTAACCCTGTCTGTATCCACCTGGCAGACAAATATTGAAAAAGTACCCAAGACTTTAACTGGTGCCAAAGCACTTTGACAGAAAACTACTCAGGCAAAAATAGCTTATGTGAATTAAAATTACTCATGTAGAAAAGGATCAATTTAGAAATGTCAAGCAAAAATAACTTATATGAATTAAAATCACTCATGTAGAAAAGTGTAAATTGGGAAATATCACATTTAGAATTATCATTATATTGCTTCTACTTTAAATATAGTTTGATTATTTGACTTTTCATTAGATTGAAAGGATATATGAAAGGGTACATTTCTTAATGTGTCATTAGGAAAGTACAGTCATAAAAAAAAAAAAAAAACCATATTTATTTTAGTTAATTTAGTCATATTTCATTGAGTTGTTGGGAGTTATAGAAGAAAATGTCCACTCTCGTCTTCGGTGTTTATATAGGCTTGTTTTACATGACAACACCTCATTTGTCTTTGACTATCTGACATATCATTTCAGTAAGACGCTGACCTACATGTTATCTGCTGATGACTTCAGGGTACGTTCACAAGCTTGGATGTCAGATAGCCTGGCCTCAGTTATACCAGGGTCATAACATAAATGTCTTTTGCTGTTATAGAGGTACATCTTACCTGGCTTTGTGGCCTGAGATTGTCACCATTCTCACGAGGTTATCCATATTTCGCATTATTCAATGTTTACACTTGGGTAGGAATTAATCATGGGTATTATTTTTTCAAGGTTGCACACTGTCTAAAAAATGTTGGGTTAAAAACAACCCAAGTTGGGTTACATATGGACAATTTTTGTTTGGTTGTTTTGACCCAGCAGTTGCGTTAAATTTTTGACCAACCTGCTGGATAGTTTTATTTAACTCAACTATTGTTTAAAATAAACCCAAAATAGGTTGAAAATTAACATTTATTAATATGTTTAAGAAATTAACATTTATTAATAAGTTTAAAGGTGCCGTAGAACGTCTTTTCAAAAGATGTAATATAAGTCTAAGGTGTCCCCTGAATGTGTCTGTGAAGTTTCAGCTCAAAATACCCCATAGAATTTTTTAAATAATTTTTTTTAACTGCCTATTTTGGGGCATCATTAACTATGCACAGATTCAGGCTGCGCTGCCCCTTTAAATCTCTCGCTCCCTGCCCTCCTGAGGTCTCGACTATAAGTGCAGTTATGCAGAGCATAAACAAAGTTCACACAGCTAATATAACCCTCAAATGGATCTTTACAAGATGTTCGTCATTCATGCTGCATGCATGCATCGATTCCTGTGAGTATAGTATTTATTTGGATGTTTACATTTGATTCTGAATGAGTTTGAGGCTGTGCTCCGTAGCTAAAGCTAACATTACACACTGTTGGAGAGATTTATAAAGAATGAAGTTGTGTTTATGCATTATACAGACTGCAAGTGTTTAAAAATGAAAATAGCGACGGCTCTTGTCTCTGTGAATACAGTAAGAAACGATGGTAACTTTAACCACATTTAACAGTACATTAGCAACATGCTAATGAAACAGTTAGAAAATATCATGTTATCATGGATCATGTCAGTTATTATTGCTCCTTCTGCCATTTTTCGCTATTGTTCTTGCTTGCTTACCTAGTCTGATGATTCATCTGTGCACAGATCCAGACGTTAATACTGGCTGCCCTTGTGTAATGCCTTGAACATGAGCTGGCATATGCAAATACTGGGGTCATACATATTAATGATCCCGTCTGTTATGTAACAGTCAGTGTTATGTTGAGATTCGCCTGTTTTCCGGAGGTCTTTAAACAAATGAGATTTATATAAGGAGGAGGAAGCAATGGAGTTTGAAACTCAACGTATGTCTTGTACTGAACTCTTGTTATTCAACTATGCCAAGGTAAATTCAATTTTTGATTCTAGGGCACCTTTAATAAATAATTAAATAATAAACATTTATTTAATTGTTCTCCTTTTGATTATTACTGTTGCCTCTGGTAATTATGTGTCTGATTTTTAGGTTGGTCAGGTTGGTCAAAACAACCCAAATGGCTAGGTTTGTCCATATTTAGCCCGACTTTGGTTTGTTTTAAACCCAGCAATTTTTAGAGTGTACGTTCATAAACTCTATCCCCCAGTTTCACAGACGAGGCTTAAGCTGGTCCTAGACTAAAATGCATGTTTGAGCTGTTTTAACTGAAAGCAACTTGTACTGACATATCTTAAAATTTTTCAGTGCCATTGTTTTGTCTCAAGATTCACATCAGTAATGTTTTTTTCTAGGGTACATTTAGTATAGCTACTTAAATGTCCTAATTGAACTAAGGCCTAATCCTGGTTTAGTCGAAGCCCTGTCTATGAAACCGGGCCTAAAGGTTAACTTGCTTAACTTTCTTACATATTTGTGGTGATCATCGAACATGACATACACTTGTTTAAATAACAGCTATTCTGATAGATCTAATAGATCTATTCTGCTGCTGTTATTGCTGCTGCTGTTGGTTATTGGTGCTGCTGCCATGCAGAGTATGTACGGGACTTGCCACTGCCAAAACATACTGTCCACGACACGGTGCTGTGAGCATGTAAGACATGCTGCAGCTGTACAATATAGCATACATGAATTACCCGTAGCAGATCTATACAGGTGGAGCTGGGGAAGGTGGAGGGTTTCTGAAAGCGTGCTGCTACAACAAAAGATGGCCAAGTGTTTGAAGGTTGAGCAGTGAGCTAATTGGCTACTTATACAGCAGGAACCAATCAGCTGTGCCCTATAACTGATACAGCAGGAACCAATCAGCTGTGCCCTATAACTGATACAGCAGGAACCAATCAGCTGTGCCCTATAGAGAATGATGTGATTGCAAGCAGATTGGGTTAAGGACCTATCAGCCTGCGCCATCTAGAGTTTCATGACAGAACTTTGTATGTCTCTTCAAGTAACACATTTTCTGCCATCGTTTCACACTGTATTCCTCCAGAGTAGGGCTTCATGACCCAAGGTTAAAAGAAGTGCGAACCACCTTTCAAATTTATAAATGTGTCAAATCTGCGGTTAACAGCGGATTTAAAAAGACCAAGGGTTAAATTCAGTGAGACAAGGCAAACTTTGTAGGCTAGATGATCACACAAAGTGACACATGCCCCTGTTTCTGCAGGGATTTATGCATTAGTGTTTATATTTTCTAAACATGAAAACAGAGACTTCAGGTTGAGGGGATCTTGTGAATATTCCTGTAAAAGAATATGAATAGGAAGGAGGCAGTCACTTGAAATGAAGTTGTTTGCAATTGTTTCTTGCACGTTTGATTTTCAAAGTCAACCTTTGACATTAGGACTTTTTGTTAGTCCAACATTTATTTTATTTTATTTTATTTTATTTTATTTTATTTTATTTTATTTTATTTTATTTTATTTTATTTTATTTTATTTTATTTTATTTTATTTTATTTTATTTTATTTTATTTTATTTATTTTATTTTATTTATTTTATTTTATTTTATTTTATTTTATTTTATTTTATTTTGCTGCAGCTCAGTTCCTCCCAACAGAAACAGGGCAAAACTCCAACAAGAAAATAAAACATTTATAAGAGACATCTGGACACATGTGATTTATCATTTACCATTTACATCAGCACAAAAAGTGACTGAAATTTGCACAGCTATAAAAAAAAACATGTACTGGCTGGTCACCAGCTGCTCTTCAATGCATCAAAGTGACGTTTTGTTCTTTTTTGTTCAAATGTTCTATAGGTGTAATTGGTTATGGAAAGCACCAGTGAATGACTATAATTGTACACTGAGGGTCCTTGTTCTGAAATTGTTAGGACTGAAAATGTAAATGGAGAGTCCTTATTCGCAGATAGGGTTAGAGTTTGAGTGCAGAGTGCCTGAATATCTGGCTAAAGCACAAAGCCTTGAAATTGCTTCCAAGAAAAGTGCTGATATTCACCATTACCTGCAGCCACTGTGTGTGTGTGTGTGAGCGTCTGCATGGACAGAATGTTTCAACATTACAGTGATGTGTTTAGTAGCAGGGGGTCCATTCATCTTTTCATCAACCTGCCTCTCACCCTTTAAGTTCAGTTACAATGCAGGTGTATAGAGACGTGCTTCTCCGCAGACCTTTACCCTAGGAGATTGCCATGCTCTCAGAGTCGTGCGTCATAGCTCTGTGAGAATCCATTCGAGATTTTTTTTATTTTTTACGTTCGTCTAAAGGGAGATGAGTGTTTGTGGCAGATGATGCAATGTGATGATGATCAATGTAAGGTACACATTTTTTGGTCATTGCGCCATGAAACAAGCACAAGCTTTTTTTTGGTTTTGTTTGTTTGACCTTTTCTCAAGGGTAAAAAGCACTTCAAAGCAAAAGTGGCTCCTTAAAGTGGCTCCAGGCTTTGAAGAGCTCTCAAGAGAACAGTCCGCTTTGGCTGTTGTTGATTGTGCAATAATCAATAAAGTCAATTTTTTAATTCCCTGCAAAAAAAGTGGAACATTATGAATTAATTTCATAAACCCACAGCATGCACTTTATATACTAATGAGGCCACAAAGCAAGGAGATTGTTTTTCAATAGTCTTGTTTATCTTCTAGAGGTTGTTTTTTTCTTTTTTGCTCAAGTGCTACTCAAGCCACCACTGACTGTACACTTGGTGTCCCTGTTTCCATAGTAACTGTGCCAATACAGGGCAAAAAATCAAGCTAATGTGGTTTATAAGAACATGTCCCCTCCATGCTATTTCTTAGCAATAAGCAGGTGCTTCTAAGAAAAACACTTTAGCTTTTTATAAAAAAAAACTGCAGTTGTTTCCATGAAGATTAGCTTTCTGCTGGCAAAAAGGCAAGAGGGGAAGAAATTATTCAGCCTATTTAATAATAATAATAATAATAATTGAAATGATTTTAATGACACTTAAGCATATTTAAAACGCCCTTCACCAATTATTAGAACAATGTTAACTGTAATTAAAATGATCATTCTCATTATGGTAATATGAAAAAGTAGGACATTTTTTGTTTGTGATGTTTTGCATTACTGTAATGTAAATTTAAATTTGGGAAAAGCTTAATTTTCTTTAAACAAAACGTTCTTTAAATATTTCCTTAATGTTTTATTTTAGGTTTAAGGTGAAATAATTCAGACATTTTTGTGATATTGATGCTCATGTTCATTTTAAACACTATAATGTTAATAATTTAAAACTGTATATCCTTTTTAAATAATTACATTACAGTTTGCTTTAAACTCAGCACCTGAAAATACTTTGATTAAATATGGTATTTATAATAAATCCTCTTTTTACTTTATATGAATGTTTTCGTCTATGCACAAAAAAAAAATAATATTTTCATGATTTATCATCACAACTTTTTTTCTTTTGTCAAATCAACTCAAATTAATGTGGTTCAGATGACATAA
The DNA here is from genome assembly GCF_018812025.1 of Megalobrama amblycephala. Classification (NCBI taxonomy): domain Eukaryota; kingdom Metazoa; phylum Chordata; class Actinopteri; order Cypriniformes; family Xenocyprididae; genus Megalobrama; species Megalobrama amblycephala. The sequence goes on from NC_063052.1 coordinate 3,354,546, forward strand.
TATTTTGAGTTTCTGTTGATTAAACCAATTGTCTTCATTGTATTAACTCAAATTTTTAATTTCAATGAACTCAACATTTTAAGGCTACTAGTAACTTACCTTAAGTTAAACCAACAATTATTTTTTACTGTGTGTAAAAATATCTGTTTTGAATAAAACTATAAATATAATTTATAACAATTTCTAATTTTGTTAATAATTAAACTTATCAATTTGGCTGTAACAAATTGGAGTTCATCCAAAGTATTATTTTTTTTTTCTTTCAGAATGGTTATGGATCATAAAACTTTGTGGAGTTGTTTAAGATAATTGTCACTTATGTATCATCCTAGTCAATCTCATACATTCGGTTCTGTCAGATACTGGAGTGAGGGAAAGACAATATGAGGCTTTATGGTCCAGTGGTCTTTGGGGTACAACCATCTGTCTGTGTGTGACTTCAGTCCAGCACCAGATGATCACAGAGACAGTTCTCACAGGACGTCTCACCCTTTGACCTTGCTGCTGTCCTGCAGATCCCCACCAAAGCCAAACACCGTCTGGATGACCACCAAGCCACTGAACCATTGACTGTCATCCATTGACTCACCCACATATCGGCTTGTTTGTTTTAGAGGAAAATGTGTGAGAGAGACAGGGAGACGTTGCGATAACAACAGACGTGCTCTTTGAGGAAAACAAAGATCCATTATTAACAGCAGGCGGCAGACAGCGGTACAGGCGAATCAAAGCCTTTGATTTGCTCCGCGAGCCTAATTTGTGTGTGTGGTCACAGATTACAGCTAAAACACATCAGAGAAAACCCTGAAGAAATGAAAGAGAAGGAGACAGATGGAGAGATTGTGAATGATATTCAAAGTCTATTTGGCGAGATTTGCTGACCGAGTAAACCTTCTTTATTAACAGTAAATCAAGAGAGCAGCCCACCAAAGCAAGGCAAGGCAAGAAAAACATCCTCCTTCAAGTTGTGGTCTTTTTGCTGTGAAATCTTTAATGATTTTTATAAGGTAAACTTAGTTTATTTAAAAAAGTGAGTATCAAATATGATACATCAGGCTTTAGAGTGACATTTATATATTTTGTATGTCTTGTTTAAATCACAATCATCATTATTGCATTGCATTATACGTTTTGCCTCCCACAATAAAAACAACAGAGCTTTGATCATAAAACTAAGCATTTAAATATCATCTTACTAAGACATATTATTGGAAGATAGAGTGATAAATTATATTTATATGCATTTTATGAAAGTAGTCTGCTGTACTGTTATAAAAATCCCATTGATTTACTTTACAAGTATGATTTCATTTTACATTTTGGCCATATAAAAAAACATCTGCATATTTTTTGCCCAATTTGGTCATCTGAATGATTTTTCCCTCGAGAATGAACTCCATATTCATCATACTATATGAGCCTTAAAGGGTTAGTTCACCCAAAAATGAAAAAAATGTCATTTATTACTCACCCTCATGTCGTTCCACACCCGTAAGACCTTCATTAATCTTCGGAACACAAATTAAGATATTTTAGTTAAAATCCGATAGCCAGCAATGACATTTCCTCTCTTAAGATCCATTAATGTACTAAAAACATATGTAAATCAGTTCATGTGAATACAGTGGTTCAATATTAATATTATAAAGCAACAAGAATATTTTTGTTGTGTCAAAAAAAAAAAAAAAATAATGACTTATATTTCAAAACACTGCTTCAGGAAGCTTCAGAGCATTATGAATCAGCGTGTCGAATCAGCGGTTCGGAGCGCCAAATTCACGTGATTTCAGCAGGTTGGCGGTTTGACATGCGATCCGAATCATGATTTGATACACTGATTCATAACGCTCCGAAGTGTTTTGAAATCGGACATCACTATATAAGTCGTTATTTTGTTTTATTGGTGCAACAAAAATATTCTCGTCGCTTTATAATATTAATATTGAACCACTGTACTCAAATGAACCGACTTAAATATGTTTTTAGTAAATTAATGGATCTTGAGAGCGGAAATGTCATTGCTGGCTATGGAGGCCTCACAGAGCCGTCGGATTTCAACAAAAATATCTTAATTTGTGTTCTGAAGATTAACGAAGGTCTTACGGGTGTGGAATGGCATGAGGGTGAGTAATAAATGACATTATTTTCATTTTTGGGTGAACTAACCCTTTAAATGCTTGATGCATCAAATATGATACTCAACAACAACAACAAAACATTTTTTTTTTTCAATCAAAAGAATTTTTTAAATATTTCGTCTAAAGGTTCAATCTGTTTTTCTGACTATTATTTCATATGCTTTACAAATAAAAATATATGTAGTGATTGGGAGAGTGGGATGCCACTCTTTCCAGAGTTTCATTCCAAAATCTTAAAGGGATAGTTCACCCAAAAATGAAATTTACTCCCCCTCAAGTTGTTCCAAACCTGTATAAATTTCTTTGTTCTGCTGAACACAAAAGAAGATATTTGGAAGAATGTTTGTAACCAAGCAGATATCGCCCCCCTTTGACTACCATATTATTTTTTTCCCCCTTCCTGTATTAGTCAATGGGGGGGGGGCGAGATCTGCTTGGTTACAAACATTCTTTCAAATATCTTCTTTTGTGTACAGCAGAAGAAAGAAATTTATACAGGTTTGGAATAACTTGAGGGGGAGTAAATGACAGAATTTTCATTTTTGGGTGAACCATGCCTATTAGGGATTTGTTTCAATCAAATTTGAATTATGAGACTTTGTGTCTGAAAAGTTTCTTTGTGTCTGAAAAGTTTCCAGGTGTGGATATCTAATTCCTACACATGCAAGCAGTATTATTGATTGATCCAATTGATTGCCGGCGTCTGTGTGAGGTCAAAGCTGGACAGTGCATGTTTCTAGATGTTACATCATACAGAAGAGAGAAAGACAATCTATGCTCCCAGGTGAGAACTGAAAGGAGTATTGACTGCAAGCAGACAGGCCTTAATAGATACATGACGTTGTTTTTTACTGTACATCCTTCATTCCTGCTGTCTTATTTTCTGCTGTTGATTTAGCTGTACATCCTTCATTCCTGCTGTTTTACTTTCTGCTGTTGATTTAGCAAAAAAGTGCTTTGCTAAAACTAAAATGAAGATGATCGACAAGAAAAAAAAAAAGAACATACAGAACAAAAGAGCATACAAGCAAGAGTTTTTTGTTAGTCACCAGCAGCACACCAGCTTCAAACAAACAGTTATACTCAAAACTGTCTTGTTTCTATAGCTAACATTACAACAATAGCATATCTTGGTTCAGTGAAACAAAGCAAAACCAGTGTTAATCACATATGGAGCAGAAACAACACAACTTCAACGTCCATTTTCAGGCCTCCTTTTAGGTCTCACCAGCTTTTGTATTATTAACGGGGGTCCTAAAGCTCTTGCCTGATCATAACCCTTCTTTGTCCAGTGATATTCCTCTGACCTTTATCTCTTTTGTAATGTCTCTCAGCCATTTCTCTTTCTACAGTCTTTTTTTCAAATCTCCCTCTTGCTCACTCTGTCTCCTCCCCCATCATGAGTGGACACGCCCCCTACTACCGATTGGCTACAAGTGTGTTTTGGTGCTCGGTCCGATTCACTTTCAACAGCATTTCTCAGAAATCGCTTAGCACCCTTAATTTGAAAAAAAAAAAAAAAAAAAGAGTCTTTGTACATTTTAAAAAGAATCTGACATTCTTATTGGCCTACATTTTCACAATTTTTACATTCGTCAACCTTAAGCACTCAAATTTACATACTGTATGGGAATGTATTTTGTCTATTCAGTTTTAAAATTTATTTGATGTTTATTTAACAATTACATTTTAAATAATAATAATAATAAAAACATGTATTAGATGTATTTAAATGTGTCCCAAATTTGATAAAAGACATCATAATATTCGGACCTCTTGAGGTCGATGATCACATTTGCTCTAGGCTAAGCACATCCTTTCACTGTCTGTTATTTTATTTATTTATTTATTTTTGAAAAAATATATTTTGTTAGCGTTTCAGGCCCTATTTTGCACCCTGTTTATAGAAAGTGCCTCTGGCTGTCGAGACGGGAATAAAGTCTGCTGTGTGGGATGATAAACATTCTGTTATCTTCTTTTTGATGTTGTTCACCCAGTGTTTGTAGTGAAATTAAAATTGCCCCAAAATCCATCTGTCCTCTGTCAGTGTCTTATGTAAGACACAGTCATACTTATGTTACGTAATTTTTCGGATAGAATTATGTGGCGCATTGAAGAACAAAGCTTGTCAAAGCCGCCTCGACTATCATAATACCAAGATATATAATGCTACATATGACCTGTCATGAATTGTTATGTAATGCATGTTTAGCTCTATTGATCTTGACAATATCCATTAAATAATAGAAATTGCCACATTTAGAGTTATTACGGCACATTTACTCTGTATTCCTCTCCTTGTATTTCTCTTCAGACAGACATTACTGTATATTTGTTACTTTATCAGAAATGGTAACTGTGGCAACACCTCGTACCTGTATTTTTGGACACGTAAAAAGTTTTTTCCAGGAAGCCTTCGCTTTTCACAGCGTCCTTGTGCACACAAACACACATACACACACACTGGCTGCCAAAAAACACTTCTGTTGTCCCTTTTCATGAAATGTTGATGCTTTTCTCTCAATAGAGGCTCTATTATTTCCCAAGAAGGCATATCCATTTGACTTTAGCCATCATCGGTACATTAATATTTCCGCATGCACTTACGGTGTAATACCTCGGCCCATCCCTCCAAATCTAATCGTTATTTCAAAAGACATTATACCAGTGATGGCCATATGAAGCAACTTGCTCTCAAACTAAATGTACAGAAAGCTTAGACCCTTTCCATTACTGACATAAATTTACCCTTGTGTTCCTGGGGTTGCAGCAGCTTGAGAGTGTGCTAAGGGAGCATATGAACTCCCTGAAAGGGCCCAGATTACCAGAGCCATGTCAAACTGAGTTTATCACATTGCTCTTAAGACTACCGGCAGTGCTGTAAAAGAGAGATTTACTGAAGGTCTGTCCCATGAGGTTCTTGTGTACTGAGTTTTTATGTACACCATGAGCGCTGTGTGATAGTACAGTGCTGAAAAGAAATTAAATGAAATGTTCACATCATAGTGTTCAAGAACAGACCATAGAGATGATTTATTGTACAAAATGACATGGTTATGAAATGATTTTAAAGGGGTGGTTGATTCTGATTTCTGATATTTATTAAAATACCTTAGAATCAGCATAAATTTGTTCATTGTGAAAACAATAAAATTCAAATAAGTACAAATATTGCTAGCTGTGGAACAAACAATATTCAATTAGCTAAAATGTATGAAACTGAAACGAATCACATTTATTGATGATGATTATATATACCTAGTTACTGTGCATTTAAAACACATTCAGTTTATTAGTACACTATAGTTCATTTATATAAGTGAAGATAAAGTAAACTGTGACATATTATACCCAAAAATTCTTCATACAGTGGACTACCAGTAAAATTGATACAAATTTGGGACCAAAAATTATTCAGACACTTTGACCTGACCATGCTTTGCTTAAGTGTTATCAGACATAATTAGGGCCCAAGCCAATGTAATGGCGAAGGGCCCTTTTGTTTTTCTAAGGAGAATTATTTTTTTTCCTTCATCAGGGGCTTTTTGGGGGCTTTTTGGGGGCCTTAACGTGCTCAAAAACTCTTGAAAATTGGCACACACATTGGAATCTGCGGCCATTAGGATGCCACAAAGGATGGGACCCGGGCGTGACAGGGGGGCTTGACAGCGCCCCCTTGAATGGTGTCCGAAAACTTGGTCCATATATCAAACTTGTTTGCATGTATTAGTATGAAACTCAGTACACATATAGACCTCATTGGGCCTAACAACTTTCATGCTCTAAGTTATACGCCAGCTCAACAGGAAGTCAGCTATTACAGGTTGTTTGAAAAACGCACACTCTGGAATTTGATATACTCCTCCTAGGCGATTAATCCGATCACCACCAAACTCAGTCAGAATGAAGTCAAGACATTGTGGAAGCTAAATTGTGAGCAGATTTTTGATATCTCGAACGGTTTGGTTGTGGCGAGGCAACAAATTTATGGCGAGAAAAGGGAAACAGGAAATGTGTTATAACCTCTGCATAGATTGATTGATGTTTATGAAACTTCAGCTGTGTGCTCATTGTAGGAAGCTGATCACATGGATGTGACTATTGTGAGTCAAAGTTATAGCACCATCAACTGGCAGCAGGAAGTGTGTTACTTTCAAAATGCTTTAAGATCACCCTCAAATTTTTACCCAATTTGCTTCAAACTTCATTAGAATAATGTCAAGATATAACGAATGAAGACCTGTAAAAAGATTTTTAATATTTTTGAAACACTGTTACCATAGCAACAGATCAAATTCAATATTTGTTTTGGATGGGTTTGAGACACTTAGCATGCTTCAAATTGCATCAAACTTGACTCATATGTCAGGATTGTCATACAGTAGACATGGGCAAAGCCTCAGAAACGGGCAGGAAGGAGGGCCTCTATAGAGCCACCTTTTGATAAAAGTGGGGGGTTAGTTTAACCTACAGTCACCAAACTCGGTACACACATTGATCTCATTAAGCCGGACAACTTTCTAATTTACAGTCATTAACTCTGACCAACAGGAAGTCTGATATTTTGGTTTGAATGTGGATTTTTTTCACCCTCTCTCTCCCTCTCTCTGTGGCACCCCCCCCCCCCCAACTCCCTCCTCACTCCCTCAGTCTGACTCTTTCTGTGTGTGCGTGAGAGTGTGTGTGTGTGTGTGGGGGGGGGGGGGGGTCTCTGTCTGTGTCCCTCTCTGTATTTGTTTTGACTATACTTGTGAGGACCAAATGTCCTCACTTATTTTGTGGAATACTTTCACAACCCACTAGTGAGGACATTTGACTGGTCCTCACTATTTTAAAAGGCTTATAAATCAGCCAAAATATGTTTTTATTTAAATCTATTGATAGTTACATCTTTCTGTGATGGGTAGGTTTAGGAGTAGGGATTGGGTTAGGTGATAGAAAATATCATTGACCCGATTTAAAATCAATGGAAGTCTATGCAATGTCCTCACAGAAAATACAGAAATACAAACCTGTGTGTGCATGTGTGTGTTTACCCATTTTTAGACAAATGTGTGTGTTTACCCATTTTTACACAAATTTAGACATGTACCTTACTATTACCTGAGACTGATATTAAAATCGTCTTTGCAGGTTCTGTGATTTGGCTCTATTTATTAATTTTATAATTTTATTTTTTATACCACACATATTGAAATTAAATGAAGGCATGCTTTTGGAGCATAAGACTGGTGCACAAACGATAGTTCAGGGAGGTCTAAAAACACATGAAGAGAAGTGTTAGGATTATACAACATCAGCAATCACAGAAATTCGCATTAGACTGGATTAGATTTCTCAGAGCACTGTGTAGTTTGAGCAAATAACAGTATATAATTTGCTTTGGAAGAAAAACATAGACATGGCAGATTAGAATGATATTCTGCACTCATTTGAAATTGACTTATGACATTCTATGACATGAAATTCATCTAAATTCATCAAAATCTTATGGAGGTGGTTGTTGTGGTTTGTGATCAAATGGGCACCAGCTGCTGCAGTAAATGTGGTGTATTCAAATAACTTTGACAGTCCTTTTATGTTTACCCCTTTTAAATGCCTCTTGCCTGCTGTGCACAGTTGCCCTGAAGCCACCGGCTTGGGCCCGCCATCGCTGCTTGTTAAGATTAATTTTTTTCTGAGACAGTTTAACTCTGAGATCTTGTCATATTTTATTACCAATTTTTTTTTAACTATAGTGAATAAACTGTATTAATGAATGAAATGTTCAAGGTGTCTGAATAAATTTAGTTTGACTGTATTTTAACATAAATAGTTTTCAGTTATTCAACAGCAAACATCAGTAAAGGTCGGTTCAGCGATAGGATTCAAACCTTAACCATGTTTCTGTCTGCTGTGAAGGAAAACATAGTCCTAAATTGAAAAAAGTAAATAAGAAATAAACATCAGACATTCCATGCAGGCAGCTGACCTGCAGTAGTAGGTCGCCATTACATGGAATGGCACTTTTTCCCTCTTCTAAAGCATACTGTACAGTGTTTAAAATTGCAGTGTGATTTCTTTGAGAGAACATGTGACCTCAGAAGCAGGTGGACATGACCTTATGTACAGATGAGGTGATTTTGACAGTCCAACTCTTTTGGGTAACTTTTGCACCCGAAACCACTTTTGAGCTCAAACCAATCCAATTAAACCTCCACAGTGGAAACAAGCTGATCCAGGATCGGGTTTTCTCAATCCAATTAAAGGTGTCTGTCCTGTCCTTAACCGCAGAGGTGAGGTTGACACACAAGAAAGCATTATAAAAAGCAGTACCCGGTTTGTGCAGTCATGTCAACTTCTGACTCTATAATGCTGTGAGTTTGGGAAGAGACTTGAGATTTGTCCAAGCAATACAAGACAGAGGACGGAAGGCGCAGTAGAAGTGTTTGAGAAACATGTTTGATAAGTCATTATTTTTGCAATTCCAATGTGTGCTGCTATGGTTGAAAAATGTACAGCTCTTTTATTATTATTATTATTATTATTATTATTATTATTATTATTATTATTAATGAAATGTTGGAATATGAGCTAATATGATTCAGACTTACTAGAATAATGTTAGCATAATTTTTGCCAAAATGTTGTGGCAAAAATTAAGAATTACTTCCCACGACTTGTGGCCACAATTTAACTAAATTAAAATGAGGGAACAAATTAGTACAACGTGACCATGATTTAACTAAAATGAGGGAACAAATTAATAAAACATGGCCACTAACTAACCATACTCCGCTTTAAATGAGAAAAGACATTTTAATGGGGAAAAACAAGGATTCCTTTTAAGGAATATTGCTATGATTGTTTATGAACTACATTATCCGATTAATACACATTGATGGTGGTCTGTATTTTTGACTGAAATATACTTTGAAAACATTCCTTTTATTATAATAAATCTAAAGTAAGTTTAGAACAAAATACAATCAAGTCAACTAAAAAAATACAGTGGGTATGGAAAGTATTCAGACCCCCTTAAATTTTTCACTTTGTTATATTGCAGCCATTTGCTAAAATCATTTAAGTTCATTTTTTTCCTCATTAATGTACACACAGCACCCCATATTGACAGAAAAACACAGAATTGTTGACATTTTTGCAGATTTATTAAAAAAGAAAAACTGAAATATCACATGGTCCTAAGTATTCAGACCCTTTGCTGTGACACACATATATTTAACTCAACTGCTGTCCATTTATTCTGATCATCCTTGAGATGGTTCTACACCTTCATTTGAGTCCAGCTGTGTTTGATTATACTGATTGGACTTGATTAGGAAAGCCACACACCTGTCTATATAAGACCTTACAGCTCACTGTGCATGTCAGAGCAAATGAGAATCATGAGGTCAAAGGAACTGCCTGAAGAGCTCAGAGACAGAATTGTGGCAAGGCACAGATCTGGCCAAGGTTACAAAAAAAATTCTGCTGCACTTAAGGTTCCTAAGAGCACAGTGGCCTCCATAATCTTTAAATGGAAGACGTTTAGGGCGACCAGAACCCTTCCTAGAGCTGGCCGTCCGGCCAAACTGAGCTATCGGGGGAGAAGAGCCTTGGTGAGAGAGGTAAAGAAGAACCCAAAGATCACTGTGGCTGAGCTCCAGAGATGCAGTCGGGAGATGGGAGAAAGTTGTAGAAAGTCAACCATCAATGCAGCCCTCCACCAGTCGGGGCTTTATGTCAGAGTGGCCCAACAAAAGCCTCTCCTCAGTGCAAGACACATGAAAGCCTGCATGGAGTTTGCTAAAAAAACACCTGAAGGACTCCAAGATGGTGAGAAATAAGATTCTCTGGTCTGATGAGACCAAGATAGAACTTTTTGGCCTTAATTCTAAGCGGTATGTGTGGAGAAAACCAGGCACTGTTCATCAACTGTCCAATACAGTCCCAACAGTGAAGCATGGTGGTGGCAGCATCAAAATGGCTGTCCACCAACGTTTACCATCCAACCTGACAGAACTGGAGAGGATCTGCAAGGAGGAATGGCAGAGGATCCCCAAATCCAGGTGTGAAAAACTTGTTGCATCTTTCCCAAAAAGACTCATGGCTGTATTAGATCAAAAGGGTGCTTCTACTAAATACTGAGCAAAGGGTCTGAATACTTAGGACCATGTGATATTTCAGTTTTTCTTTTTTAATAAATCTGCAAAAATGTCAACAATTCTGTGTTTTTCTGTCAATATGGGGTGCTGTGTGTACATTAATGAGGAAAAAAAAGAACTTAAATGATTTTAGCAAATGGCTGCAATATAACAAAGAGTGAAAAATTTAAGGGGGTCTGAATACTTTCCATACCCACTGTATGTGCAATGTGACAAAAAAAATGTAGAAATAACATCCAGTGCCTCACATTTAGCTCCAAAATGATGTGATTATTACCATCATTACTTTGTTATGACAACTGACTGATGATGTGTCTCAAAGATAATCATGATCAATATAATTAGAACATATTGAAAAATAACTCTTCTTGTGTTTATGAACATTGAACGAGTAATATTGATATTAATTTGGTAAATTATGCGTACAATTTAGGATTTTATTTTGAAGTGAACATGAGAAATTGCAGTTTGAAGTGTTCTTTGACATGCATAATTTTTTTTCTTTGGATGCAAATTCTCATTTAGTCTTTTATTCAGACTCTCAGCTGAATTTATAAATTATAACAATTAGCATCACCGTTTGGAGAGGTGCTTAATTGTTGCTTAATTAACCCTCGGTGACAGAGACGTGTGTAGAATCAAAAACACCGGCCTAGGGCAGCAGGAGCCATGTGAGCCAGCAAACCAGCTGCTGTTTCTGAATGCTTGCCAGCAGATCCCAGACTAAGTTCACACCAGTGTGAATTAAAATTCCCTTAAAGATCATTTTAAAATCTTTTTCCCTGTACAGTGAGGTGTTTTAAATGTATATTATATTAGAATAATGTTGCTTCAGCATTTGCAGGCATGTTTGTCCTTTGGGGGCCAGTTCAGCAGTTCGTGTGTACTAGCTAGGGGACAGAGACGTGATCGTGTTCGTCTGTTGTCTTGTGAACAGATCTTCTGTTGTGTGGGTGTGAAAGAGCAACAGAGAGAGAAACAGAGAGAGAGAGAGAGGGAGGGAAAGCACAAGCTGAATGTTTGCAGGAGTGAATGTAAGATGTCCACACACCAGTCAAACTCTATCACATCAGTCAGGCTTCTCTGCAGTACAAGGCTAATTTGATATGAGCAATATTTACCCAGCACACTTCTCTTTCCAGCCCTCTCTCTGCTCCCTGCCCGGCTGTACTGCTGGGTGCCCATCTGCAGATAGGGTAAGAGGATAAATACACTTTGGATGCACTCCAGTCACACCCTGCATGCTTGACTAAGAACAGATTTGGGACCCGGTCTGTAATATCAGTATAAAACTGAGAATACTGCTGTCTATTTGGCTGTTTCTTACATTTACACTTGTGTGGTTGAGTGTGCTATAGTTTCCATGTGATGATGTTCTTATAATGTCTCATAATGTACATCTTCAGAGAATAAGGTCCTAGCTTTGTGTTGGTGTGTATGTGCCATTTGGGTTGAGTAATTTTTTTTTTCTAAAAAAAAGAGAGAGAGAGAGAGAGAGAGAGGAGAGGGAGAGAGAGAGAAGGACAATAACAGACAGGCACAAGTGGCTACACAGAAAATATAGCTTGTGGATATTTAGTTTACTTACTAAAAAGTGGCACATAAATATTTTTGAAGCCTTAACAATACAAACACAGTGACTATGTCCTCTTCAAAAGTTATCATTAGCATTCTGGAACCTTGTAAACAGACAATCAGATCCGAGCTTGCTTTTCTCCAAAACACGTTGGCCACAATTATTGGCACCCTTTTATTCAATATTTTTTGCAACCTCCTTTTGCCAAGATAACAGCTGGTGAGTCTTCACCTATAATGCCTGATGAGTTTGGAGAACACCTGACCATTCCTTCATGCAGATTCCCAGATGTTGGTGCTTCTTCTCTTCAGTTCACTCCACTCATTTTCTTTAGGGTTCAGGTCAGTGGACTGGGAAGACCATGGCAGAAGCTTCATTTTGTGCTCAGTGACACATTTTTGTGTTGGTTTTGATGTTTGTTTTGGATCATTTTCCTGATGGATGATCCAACCACGGCCCATTATTGGATTTCTAGCAGAAGTGGTCAGGTTTTGATTTTGTATCTGTTGGTATTTGATAGAATCCATGATGTCATGTATCTGAACAAGATGTCCAGGACTTCCAGCAGAAAAATAGGCCCACAACATTAAAGTTCCAGTAGTACATTTAACCATGGACATGGGGTATTTTTTATCCATGTGTGCACCAAACCCATCTGGTGGTTTTGCTGCCAAAAACCTTTTTTAGTTTCATCTTGCCATAGAAGCCAGTCCCCTTTTGAAGTTCCAGTCTTGTCTGACAACTGAATATGCTGGAGATTGTTTCTGGATGAGAGCAGAGGATTTTTCTTGAAACCCTCCCGAACAACTTGTGGGGTTGTAGGTGCTGTTTGATATATTTTTTTAGGCTTTTTGAGACTCAAGACTCAACGAATCTCTGCAATTCTCCAGCTGTGATCCTTGGAGAGTCTTTGGCCATTCAGACTCTGCTCCTCACCGTACATTAGGAACATTTAGACACATGTCCTCTTCCAGGCAGATTTGTAACATCTTTAGTTGATTGGAACTTCTTAATTATTGCCCTGATAGTGGAAATGGAGATTTTCAGTGCTTTACCTTCTAACAGCCACTTTCTATTTTGTGAAGCTCAACAATCTTTTGCTGCACATCAGAACTATTTTTTTTTTATTTTTTTTATTCATTGTGATTAATGATTAAGGGAATTTGGCCTTTGTGTTTCCTCATGTTTATATTCCTGTCAAACAGGAAGTCATGGCTGGACAATTTCATGTTCATGATCACCCTGGTGTGCTAAAAAACTGTAAATATGACTGGGAATATACTTCAGAGATAAAAACATTTATTTCATTTATTTCATAATGTGATTTCCCCCCCCCCCACTTCCAATTCTTTTCCTTCAATGAAAGGTTAGATTTTTGCTAATTTTATAAATTAAAAATAAAAAGGATAAACAATGCAGATTTATTTTTACAGTCATCTTTGATCATATTTACCAAAGGTGCCAATAATTCTGGGCACAACTCTCTCTCTCTCTCTCTCTCTCTCTCTCTCTCTCTATATATATATATATATATATATATATATAGTGTGTGTGTGTGTGTATGTATGTATGTATGTATGGTGTAAACCAAATATGTAAAACAAGAAGGAAATTACAAAATAAATTGATGATTAAAGATAATCATTCAATCTCAGATCTATCTCAGCCCCCTAGCAGTCTCATAAAAATTCTAAAATTGTCCTGAAATGCTCCAGGGTTTATGACATAAAGTATTTCATAACTTTCGCAGGTTTATGAACCTAGCTAGAATTTAATATCTGTGAAATTATTTATTTATTAGTCTTCATAATTACCCTTTCATAAGTGAATATCATCATCATATTTGAGAGCTTCCTGTGTGTGTGTGTGTGTGTGTGTGTCTACTTGTACAGCTATCTTTGTGAGGACCGGTTTGAGTTTTAGACCATCGGAGCGAGGACAAAAAGAGTAAAGTGAGAACATTTTGGCCAGTCCTAACTTTCTGAGACCCCTTTATAGGTCTGTTTGAGGGTCAAGACTTGGTTTTAGGGATAAGGTTATAATTAGGTTAAAGGTAGGTTTAGGTTTAGGAGCTCAAGATTGCATTGTGTCAATGAATGTCCTCACATAGATATACAAGCATGTGAGTGTGTGTGTGTCAGTTCACGGCTCAGTGATGTCACAATCTGAGAAATGCATTAGTGTCCTGTCACCTCTTCTTCTCTCCATTCTGCCTCAAAATCTCTTCTGTGAGTCTTTACCGTCTTTGAAGTGTTTTATAATGAGCTGTCAAGGCGAAAGCACCAAATCCTGTTTCATTTGCTCTTGTTTGCTAAAGCAATTGTAAAGAGGAAACCGTATATCTTATTTGTTTGCATTCAATTACACGGCCTGTCACAAGCACAGCTAACGTCAGTGTAATGGTCCCTGAGCAAACAAACGGATGAGTTAAATTCATAGACACACACAGAAATAAAAAAGGATGCGAATACCTGAGTGTATTGCCGAGTGTAATAAGGACTTGATGACTGTAGTGTATACTTGCACAGACAAATCATTAGTGCTTATCTATTGTAAATATTCCTCTTTGAAGAACAGAAAGTGAAGTGAAAATGACATGTGAAGGCCAGATATGGTAACCCATACTTGGAATTTGTCCTCTGCATTTAACACATCCAATTAGTGCACACACATTAGGAGTAGTGAAAGCACACACAGCAAACTGTGGACACACACACACCCGGAGCAGTGAGCAGCCATTTTTGCTTGGCGCCATAGGAGTGATTGGGGGTTATGTGCCTTGCTCATGGGCACCAGTCATTTCCTGCTGGTATTGAGAATCGAACCCACAACCTTCGGATTATCAGTCTGAAACTCTAACCATTAGGCCATGGCTGCCCCAAAATAAGTATAAAATCTCAGCCTCCATTCATTATGTATTATTAACCACGTAAATAAAACCTAAACACATAAAATCTGTGTGGGTGTAGGATTGGGAAAAACAACACATTTTGCAGGCAGTGGGTGTTGCCACGACAACCATTACTTGTCACCGTTTTCCCTTTTCTTTCCATTCTTGTTAAATCTCTTTTAGTATTGTTCTTTCCCTTTGAGTCACCCTATTTTCCCCTTTTCTATCGGGTTCTCTTTCTTTTTTGGCTGCCTTTCTCTGTTCTGGTCCATTGAGTCATGTGACTTTTCGTGTTCTCTGTCGAGGCACAGAGCCTCGCGATGGGCTGGTACCACTCCAGATCCCCTCTCTACATTTATGTTGGGAACACAAACAGGAGCACCGATGAACAGATGGAGATAGAGAGAGAGGAAGAGACATACGCAGAGAGATTTGTAACTTTATTGAGGTTGCACGCTGTACAGAGCACACATCTTTTTCCTCTTAGCTGCAGCACTTTCTTGGAAACATTAAACTGTTATCTGTGGCAAAAATGTCATTCTGTCCTTGGACTGCACATTAGCAGATCAAGTGGCTCAGCTGGTGGCTTCCCTTCCAGGGCTTTTCATATCTTGGATTAACTGTCTGCACTTTGTCTCAGCGCACCTATTTTGTTCATCCTTATGTCCCGATAATTACACAACTAAAAGGTCAATATGCCTGCAGCTTACTATGCCTTTTTCCTAGTACATGAGGAAAATACTAACTCCTTATCAAAAACATTGATGCTGTTTTCGCCGTTGAAAAGACCAGTGACTAGAATTAATGCTGGTCCTGCCAATTTATCTTAAAGGTGCCCTAGATTCAAAAATTGAATTTACCTCGGCATAGTTAAATAACAAGAGTTCAGTACATGGAAAAAACATACAGTGAGTCTCAAACTCCATTGTTTAAGGTAGGGAAGGAAGAACAACAGCGAAAAATGGCAGATGGAGCAGTAATAGCTGACATAATTCATGATAGCATGATATTTTTACTGATATTTGTAAATTGTCTTTCTAAATGTTTCATTAGCATGTTGCTAATGTACTGTTAAATGAGGTTAAAGTTACCATAGTTTCTTACTGTATTCACGGAGACAAGAGCCGTCGCTATTTTCATTTTTTAAACACTTGCAGTCTGAATAATGCATAAACACAACTTCATTCTTTATAAATCTCTCCAACAGTGTAGCATTAGCCGTTAGCCACGGAGGACAGCCTCAAATTCACTCAGAATAAAACTTTAACATCCAAATAAATACTTTACTCACATAATTCGAAGCATGCATACAGCATGCATGACGAACATCTTGTAAAGATCCATTTGAGGGTTATATTAGCTGTGTGAACTTTGTAAATGCGCTGTAATATAGTCGACAGCTCATGTGGCAGGGAGCACGCGATTTAAGGGGGCGGCGCCGAGTGTAAATCAGTGCATTGTTAATGATGCCCCAAAATAGGCAGTTAAAAAATTGTAAAAAATCTATGGGGTATTTTGAGCTGAAACTTCACAGACACATTCAGGAGACACCTTAGACTTATATTACATCTTGTGAAAAAGCATTCTTGGGCACCTTTAATGTTAGTGTGGTGCTGATCTAGTTGGCGGGACATAGTGCTCACCCACAAAACTAGTTTAGTCTCTCTAATAAAGCTTTTTGGCTAGTTAAGATGGACCATAAGCCTGTCAAAAACTTTGCCAAGTTAAATGCTAACTAACAATGCCAGGGGTGCAAAACTCAGTTCCTGGAGGGCCATGGCCCTGCAGAATTTAGCTTCAACTCTCATTAAACACACCTGATCCAGCTAATCAAGTCCTTCAGGCTTATGTTGTGTTCATGCCATGTCGCAATTACTGTAAATAAAGCTCTGTATGCTTTCAAATTGCTCTCGTTGTATTTTGATGTCATATACCGATCATTCTGCACAGCGCCACAGTTGAATACACCTTAAATCTGCAGTGGTACAGCATCGCAATCGTGTGATTATTGTCTTTGCGTTTCATCAGTCAATACGTTTCTGCATTCAGCTGCTGCTACAGCGAATAGCTGAATTACTTCTATGAAACTGTTTTGGACATTCTGTGAGAGAGCGCCCTCCAGCTTCCAGTATGAATGAAACATATATTACACAAGAGTGAGCACTCCATAATGTTTAGATCACCTCATTTTAGTTAAGAATAAAATGGCAGGTCATGCATAGTTTAACACTTCTCTTTGAATTTAAATCAAGATTTATTCACATTGGCCTCTATGTGAACACTTGCCTGAAAAAAGTGCGGGGGACGAATTTGCGTTTTATTAAAAGTGCGTATTCTACGCCAATGCACGTAGTACAAGTCACAGCTCTCAGAAAATTATGAGTTTACACATTCCCAGATAGCATGGTCACATTGAAACAATGTTGAGTCAGTGGTGATGCGTCAACGCCAATTACATTGAATTAACGTTACAAAGTGATGCTGCTTTAGCATCACTCTTGCACCCTCAGTTAATGTTGAAGCAATACTGATATTTTAACCACAAATCAATGGTAATAATATTGATCAAACATTACAAAGTTAAATTTTTTCAATACGTCTTTGGCACTGTTGAAATAATGTTGAGATTTCAACCATAAATCAACGGTAATAGCATTGATTCAATGTTATAAAGTGATATTTTTTCCACATCACTCTTGTACCCTTAGTTAATGTTGAAGCAATATTGAGATTTCAACCACAAATCAATATAATATTATTGATTCAACATTATAAAGGGATTTTTTTTCAACATCACTTTTGAACCCTCAGTTAATGCTGAAACAATGTTGAGATTTCAACAATAAATCAATGATAACATCATTGAATCAACATTATGAGGTGATGTTGGTTCAATTTCACGTTTGCACCCGCATTTAATGTTGAAACAATGGTGAACAAAAAAAATCAACAGTAACGCTACTGAATCAACATTACACTTTGATTGATTCTACATCACTGATATTGAATCAATATTGACATTACCAAAAAATTATCAGTGGTATTATTGTTGAATCATCATTACACTATGATTGATTCTACATCACTGATGTTTAAGCAACATTGAAATATACAAAAATAATCAATGGTAATAATAATAATGGAATAAACATCTCTGAACTATGGCCAAATCTCAGTTCATTTTCTGTGAAACTACATAGCATTCAAATAACAAGTTTATCTTGTATAATGAAAGAGCTGTTTTTTTTTTTAACAAAAAATTCTTTAAAGCTGCAAATTCACCTTATGTAGACCTTAATCTGTTTAAATATAAAAAAATAGCCATTTCATTCACTTTCTCAAACACAAGATTTTCTTTTATTTCTTTGGTCCCACTTTATATTAAGTGGCCTTAACTACTAAGTACTTACATCAAAAAATAAGTACAATGTACTTATTGGGTTCATATTGAATTGCAAAACACTTTTGCTGCTATTGAGGTTGATATGGGTAAGGTTAGGGAAAGCTTTGGTGGTATGGGTAGGTTTAAGGGTAGGGGTAAGGGTTAAGGGATGGGTCAACAGTGTAATTATAAATGTAATTACAGAAATTAATTACAGATGTAATTACATGCAGGTGTTTTTAAGATATAAGTACAATGTAAAAACATGTATGTACACAATAAGTGCATTGTATCGAATGATTAATTTAAATGTAAGTACATAGTAGTTAAGGCCACTTAATATAAAGTGGGTCCATTTCTTTGAAAAAAAAAAAAAAAGTACTATTGTGTTTCAGTGGAAACAGGCTAAACAGGAAGGAGATTGGTTGCATTCCTCAAATTTAATACAGATTTGGGAATATGAATGATTACCTGATTAAGCAGTAATCAGGGAGCAGGAGATAAGGTACAGCATCAAGGACAGCATCAAGTCCCAGGTCAGGTGATGATCCTATCGCCTACAACTCAATGTATTATCAATGAGGGTGCTTCTCTCTCTCTTTTTTTTTATTGTCTATTCTCATCTGCCTTTATTCCTATTAAAGGAAAGAAGTCAATGTACTCTGCAAGCATTAAGTAATAGATGCAATACATGAGCTATGTGTAAAGTA
Source organism: Megalobrama amblycephala (assembly GCF_018812025.1). Classification (NCBI taxonomy): domain Eukaryota; kingdom Metazoa; phylum Chordata; class Actinopteri; order Cypriniformes; family Xenocyprididae; genus Megalobrama; species Megalobrama amblycephala. The sequence goes on from NC_063052.1 coordinate 3,373,386, forward strand.
TGATATTCTTGCTCCTGTTCATGTCACTTGCACTAATAAATAAATATATCCTAATAAATATTACTAAAGCAAGATGCATGCACTATTTAAGAATTTAGAAAAATGGATAGTTTATTCAAATACTTTAATAACTTTTTTTAAATAAATATATCTTATTAGATTCAGTAACAATAAATTAAATGCAAATAGCAAGCACAAACAAATGAACATAGAAATAATAAGACCTTAATAATAATAATAATAATAATAATATTAATGCAACTTTGTTTGAAACCCAGAGAAGTCAGGTGGTTCAACAAACAACACTACTGTGTCGGATTCACCTGTGTTTTCTCTCTAATGAGGAGGAATTGATTAGACTACTGAGAAGTACACATGCAAAACTAAAATGGGTGTTTACCAATCACTGGCCAATTTCAGAAACACATGCCTGCATCTTGTGGTCATCAACTATAAATCACTGTTAGTTTAGTGTATGTCTCAATGCATTTGTGCTGTCGGCTTTCATCAAAATTTCAATGTTGATCCAACATAAATCAAACTTTGAAATTTCAATCTCAGTCAAAATGATGGTTCGGATGAAAACACCACAATTGTATCAATGTCACCTTGCTTACCTGAGCGGTTTATTTCAACACTTTAATAACTTTAATTAATATATCTTATTAGATTCAGTAACAATAAATCAAATGCAAATAACAAGCATGCAAAAAACCCCCCCCCCCAAAAAAAACCAGAAATAAGATATATGCACCATTGTTTGAAACTCAGGCTACGTTTACACGTGGGCGGCTATTTTCATAAATGGACATTTCAACCTCTCCGGTTTCAAAAATAACATAGTGCACACATGTCAGTTTTCAGAAAAGTGTTAATTTACACGTACCCGTGTATATATGCCGTCAAGAGCATGCCAAACCTGTAGGTGGCGGTGTAATGAGAAGCTAAAGCCAACGTAAGCCAATCAGAATCCTGAAAATATCAACGAATAATACACGAGAAGAGTTTGCACCAACATAAATGCATAAATAACAACATAAATAGTAACGAATAACACACGAGAAGAGTTTGCACCAACATAAATGCGACTGCTACTCTGAACGCTTCCATGATCACATGTAAACATAGGTCGCACTTTTGACGTAAGTGCGAGCTCTGGCGCATACTGTGACGTTGGCTGCCGAAACACCCGTTTGTCTCAGTTTACATACAAACGTGCAAACGAAGATTTACAAAATCTCCACTCTGGCCGGAGTTTTTAGAAAGACTCGTTTTCAGAGGCGAATTCTCCATTTGCGTGTAAACGAAGGGCGCAAATGAAGGGAAACGTCTCCGTTTTTCAAAATAACCATGTACGTGTAAACGGGGCCTCAGAGAGGTCATGCATGTCGAACACACGAGACTTCTGTATAGGATGCATCTGTGTTTTCTCTCTAATGAAGAATCATCAATTAAACAACTGAGAAGTGCACATGCAAAACCAAAATGGGCGTTTACCAATCAGTGGCCAATTTCAAACTACAATAGGTGTTTTTCAACCATTTTTCAACAGACTTAAGGCTTGTTCGAGATGCATCGGCGCTGCGCAGACCGATCGGTGTATGACATCAAAGTACCGCGAGAGCGATTCAAAAGCATAAGGAGTCGTCTGGTCTCCAATCGCTCTCGCGGTACTTTGATGTCATTCGCCGATCGGTCTGCGCAGCGCCAATGCATCTTGAACAAGCCTTTACTAAAACCATGAAGGCCCACCCTTAAACCATGCCCCCATGGATTAGAGCAAATCGGGTAAAGAGGTTGAAAATGCCCATTATGAACTGACACGCCCCACTGATGGGGAAACACCCACTAGTGTTCTGCACAGATACACACCTGCATGATCTTCTGATCATCAACTACAAATCACTGTTAGTTGAATGTCACTGTCTCCACCCATGTGTGCTGTTGACTTTCATCACAATTTCAATGCTGATCCTACACACTTTAATCATTGAAATGTCAATCTCAACCAAAATGATGGTTTGGATCAAAACTCAACATTGTATCAATGTTACCATGCTGTCTGGGATTGTAATTACAAGTTCTACAAGTATGTGAAGGCTTTTTACAGTTCAGAATCATTATGGTAATTATGGCATGGCATGAACGCACCTGCACTCCCAAATTTGGGTCAAATATGGACAAACCCAACTGTTGGGTTTAAAAATGTAGGTAACACTTTAGTATGGGGAACAATTCTCACTTTTAACTAGTTGCTTATTAGCTAAAGGAACGTTTCACACTTGTAATTTAGATGCGGGGTTAGCACCGCTTTCTACCCAGGGTTATGAAACCCTGCTCTGGAGCAGAATCAGAACTGCTTTTGTACATGTACAGTGTGAAACGATGTGGTGTTATAATGTTACAACTAGATGCTTAGCAACCGACAACCAGTCACGTGCCTTATATTCAAACGCTTTTGGTAGTCATAGAAACAATGTATATAAACAATGTCGTTTCTGCGTATGATAGGAAAAATGTTAAACGGCGATGGAAAATGCAACAACTGGATTGAAGAAGAGACCGTCATTCTTACATTTATAGTTTGAAAAGTTCATTCAGAAAAAAAATTGATATTACAGTCAGCAATGAGGATGCAGAGCCTTTATGTAAACAGGTCACATGCTGCGTTTATCCAATCAATGACACTGACACCACAAATAGGCAAAGAAGGACTTTAATCCCCAGTTATTTAGGAATGTGCAGTGTGAAACGGCAGTTTATGAATACCCAGGATTAACTGTTAACCCTGGGTATAGTATGAGCAATGTGAAATGTGAATAAAGATAACCCAGGATTCCATTTACCCGGGGTTAACTATTTCAAGTGTGAAAACACTAATGCCTTATTCTGCATGACCATATTCTACATTCCTAAATTCTAAATCCTACCCCACACCTAAACTTAAATGCTACAATAAGAACCAAAACACCAAAGTGTTACAAAAATTCTATTTAAAAATGTAACCAAATGGTTAGGTTTGTCCATTTGACTCAAATTTGGGTTGAAACAACCCAACATTTTTTAGAGTGTGTATGTGAAAACAGGTATGTGTGTTGGAGCAGGGTTGGAACTAAACTCTATAGGATTGTGGCCCTCCTGGAGTGGAGTCTTCCCAATAGAGAGCTGCAGTGATGATGTATTTTTGTTGGCCAATCCAGAAGTTTGCATCACCCTAGTTCTCTCGACAAAAACCCAATAGGACTTTTCCAATGGCTTTTGGATTATTGCAGAAAATTGTGTTGCAGAAAAAGTTTGATTCTTCTTTATTAATCTTCACAAATGAATTTAAACACCCACATCTCTTTTGGTATTCAGATTTGTTGTTTAATTAATCAAAATTAAGGGATAGTTCACCCAAAAATGAAAGATTTATCATCATTTACTCACCCTAAAGTCATTCTAAACCTGTATGACTTTCTTTTTTCTGTGGAATACAAAGGAAGATATTTTAAATAATGTTGATAGCCAAACAGTTTTGGTTATCATTGACATAGGATAAAATAGCTTTTTGATAAAAAAAAATAGCTTTTGTGATACATTTTTCATTTTTCTGTGAATATCCCTTTAAGATCACTAGTTTTGTGGAGTTTTTCAATGACAAATTCTTAAAATTTTGCTTTTTTTTTTTGGCAATGTCCTTGTATCTTTGTACAGAAGTGCATCCGACTATAACGCGGTGAGTGAGTTGGTGGAGCGCCTTTTTAGTGAGCTCTGGAGACCTTGAACACTCTGGCCCCCATAGGCCTCCTTAATTGATTTCCCTCAGCACTTTTCATGCTTGAATGCTTCTTTCAGGGAGGGACCTTTTTATACTTACAGATAAATACTAGCTAACCAGAAAAAACCTGATGTCAGTTTTTTACTTTCCCGGCAAGAAATAAAACGAGAAACATGGGTCATTACAAGGTCTATTTGATGGGTGTTTATGGTTGCCAGGCTGCATTTAGATAACATGATTACATTGGGTGGGATGAGATTGAATAAGACAGTCTCATAAAGTATACAACTGGTCTGCAAACAGAAATCAAATTAGTTTTTTTTCAATCACCTTCAATTCAAATAAACAAATAAAAAACACAATTAAATCTGGCATTTACATCCATTGACCAATCACCAACTTCTCATTGCAAAGATACAACCATCAATTACCGTCAACTTGATGCGAAGCTCCATCACGTTAGATTAAATAATTTCATTAAAACCTGAGAAATTGTCAGTATAATAGATTCAGGTCATTCTCTTGTGTTCAACAGAATGTTTAATTTCTGTACAGAAATGAATGAGCGTTATTATTTCGTATGCTACTATAATGGAACATCTCAGGGGACTGTAAAAATCACTTCAATGCATTCATAATGAGCACATAATTAATGATTTAATTTTATGAGTAACCAATATGTGTGTAATATTCATGCTGTTTGCACTTTGTTCCTATTCATCAGCTTTAGGTCTAGCTAGTGATAGATTTGCCTCATCTTCTAAATAGTCTGTTGTCATTGGTGACATGGTTGTCATGGCAATAGTGTCAGAGCAGCAAATTATGCTGAGAAATCACTGTCAGAAATCACACAGAAATCTAATGCCCTCCAATGTCCTCAAAATAACCTTTAACATTAATGAGGCACATACATTTTAATGGCTTTCTGGCCCCCCATTGACTAATGTCATGAAATGCAAAATTGAAAGTGCAAAGTGTACGTTTTTATAAGCCAGTATAGACACATACTGCTACTTCAGCCTCAAGGTGAAAAATGCTTTCAGGAAACTCTGTTGATGGCATCTTGAATTAAAGGGGGGTGGTGTGGGGGTTATCTAGATGAAATCTGAATCAGAGGCGATGGAGTTGAATAAAGTATGTGGTGAGATTGACAAGCCTATGTGACCATGAGGCTCTGTGTATCCACACAATATTATGTCTCGTAATCAGATTTTCTGACTGTGGTTGAATCACCACAGTCCTTGTCTTTCTGCTCACACCTACACTTCACATTCCCATCCGCACAAAGAGAAAACAAATATTCTGTTGTGTTTAAGGCTGTAAAATTAGCATGTTAATTTAGTGCGGCTGATAATAATAATAAAACATAATGCATTAAACAAATAAATGCAATTAATCATGCTTTCTGAGACATGGGAAAATTAGGTAGTGAAGGAGCAATTCAAGCTTGAAGTATCACATTTTTGCAAAATAAACCCCTTTAAGGCACTTCACGACTTCCATTTACAAAAAAAAAAAAAAAAAGTTGGTATAGAAAAAAAACAGAGGAATGCAATGCAATACTGTATTAAAATACTTGGTGTACTGTGTTTTAGATTGTATGATAGTATATTGTACTTTTAGTAATTTAGTCCGATTATGAATGACTCAATAAATTCCGCCATGTAACAAATTTGCCATGGCGCGAGCGCAACTGGCTTTTAAAGGGAATGGGAGATGAGACTCTGATTGCTTTATTACGCTTATGCCCAAAACACACCCATTACTCATTAAGAGAATAGGGACAACCCTTTTAGACCATGCACCGGGCACGCCGACCATTTTTCCCGTCATTAAACTAGCAAAAGTGGATTCGGACACGCCCTAAGTGCACTTGCGCTATGTGCACTTTAGATCATGTGCTTAAATCGTTAAAATAGGGCCCAAAGTGTTAACAGATATTAAGCAGACAGTCTATATAATACTGTAATGACTGCTAGTTTACATGTAGTTACTTATATAGAATGTCTAAAGTGGACTATCAAAATAAAGTGTTACCATAAATTGAAAAGAAAAATCAAAAGCATGGTCTAGATATGCATTTTTAAAACACATTTCTATGTGGAAAAACCCCTAAAGGGACCATTGTGCAAAAGAAAAAACACTGAAAAATGGGGGAAAAAATGGGAGAAAATGCAAAGTCTAAAGATGTGTTTTTTTTTTTTTTAAGTTGAACCTGTTTTAACGTGAATGCTGTGGTTTTAGAACGCCGTGCCATGTGCGAAAATGCGAGCGCAACAGTGAAAGACATCAGAAAAACAAAGGAAAAGCAGCACAGTGGAATACAAAAATGCATTCTGTGTGAATGACCCCCTAAGCTATTTTTTTTTTTTTTTTTTTTTGTGAATCAAAAGCACACACTGCAACCAGCACATTCTGAGTCCTGAATGAATGACTCTAAATAAGATCTTTAGTGAATTAAACACACACAGCTTACTGTAACTGTGAGACGTAAATCAGAGTAGTTATGGACTATTTGTTTATGACAATGTATTAAAGACACACATTGTGCATTATGTGTTGTATTTTATCACACACACACACACACACACACACACACACACACACACACACACACACACACACACACACACACACACACACACACACATATACAGTACAGTCCAAAAGTTTGGAACCACTAAGATTTTTAATGTTTTTAAAAGAAGTTTCGTCTGCTCACCAAGGCTACATTTATTTAATTAAAAATACAGTAAAAAACAGTAATATTGTGAAATATTATTACAATTTAAAATAACTGTGTACTATTTAAATATATTTGACAAAGTAATTTATTCCTGTGATGCAAAGCTGAATTTTCAGCATCGTTACTCCAGTCTTCAGTGTCACTTGATCCTTCAGAAATCATTCTAATATGCTGATTTGCTGCTCAATAAACATTTATGACTATTTTCAATGTTGAAAACAGTTGTGTACTTTTTTTTTTTTTTCAGGATTCCTTGATGAATAGAAAGTTCAAAAGAACAGCATTTATCTGAAATGCAAAGCTTCTGTAGCATTATACACTACCGTTCAAAAGTTTGGGGTCAGTAAGAATTTTTATTTTTATTTTTTTGAAAAGAAATTAAAGAAATGAATACTTTTATTCAGCAAGGATGCATTAAATCAATCAAAAGTGGCAGTAAAGACATTTATAATGTTACAAAAGATTAGATTTCAGATGAACACTGTTCTTTTGAACTTTCTATTCATCAAATAATCCTGAAAAAAATATTGTACACAAATATTTTGTACAATTGTACACATTAAATGTTTCTTGAGCAGCAGATCAGCATATTAGAATGATTTCTGAAGGATCATGTGACACTGAAGACTGGAGTAATGATGCTGAAAATTCAGCTTTGCCATCACAGGAATAAATTACTTTGTGAAATATATTCAAATAGAAAACAGTTATTTTAAATTGTAATAATATTTCACAATATTACTGTTTTTTACTGTATTTTTAATTAAATAAATGTAGCCTTGGTGAGCAGACGAAACTTCTTTTAAAAACATTAAAAATCTTAGTGGTTCCAAACTTTTGGACTGTACTGTATATATATATATATATATATATATATATATATATATATATATATATATATATATATATATATATATATATATATATATATAAAGCTGTCGTAAAACAAAAGTTGCAATAGTCTTTTCTTCCCTATTGTGATGTATATCCAAGTGAAACGGCTTCTCAAACAAGAAAAAATGTAGGCAGGGACTTAATTTTGTCCATTGGGAATTGACTGGATCGTTGTGGTTTGCTATTGCCGTTATTTGTTAAGTTATTTTGACTGCGTCCGCATACTCTCTTAAAAGTTACTAATTTTGAATAAGTAGCCTAATTACTTCACGACCACTAAAATGTATGTTCTATATAGCGTGAATGTGTGTGGTATGAATGCAATTTGGAAGTATTTGCAATGTTGCTCTTATCACGTGACCAACCAGAATCAGTTGCGTTGCATCACCACCACTCACAAATCCTTTCCAGAGGCCTCATGGGATAGTAAAGTGTCCATCATATGCACACTTCATAATCTCGCTGGAAAGAAGTAGGTCACCCAGGTATATTTTGCCTACTCTTTTATGAATACTGTGAATTTGGATATACTACTTTTGTCACATTCTTTACAACTCCCATCAATATTCAAGGTTCCTACACTTTGCAAGGGTCGTGATCAACCTGTCGGGGTTTATATTGCAATAATAACCATATGACTTTCTTATTCTATAGTTATATTAAGCATACAAATTCCACAAAGATCCATTTGTGGATGGTAGAGCTTGTACTCGAATGAAGGTCATAGCAGAGGACACATGCTCTGACAGGAAGACAGCGAGATGCCTCAGTGGACTGCACAGAGACAGGAAGTCACTGTCTATCATGCCTCACCCCCACCTCTGTCTCAATTAGGGTCACGGGATCAATCTGATTCTGACATTTCCCTGCACAGAAAGCATTTCTAAAATATGTAGGATGGATGAGTCTAATCCCTGAAGTATCCTTTCTAACAGTTATGTAGGGCAGCCTGTTATCTCAAAATACAAGGGACAACACTCACCATAAATCTGTTTAATAGACTGAGACAGTAACTTTTCTTGCTCGGAGACAGGGCTGATGAATTGTTGTCCGCTCTCTCCTCTGCTCATTTGCTATATTTGAGTCTGAAATGGCTCAAATCCTCTGGTTCTTACTTACCTGTCATCACAATGCTCAGTAGACAATAGACACTTCAGAGTCCCATTTACAGTATGTAATGGAGCCTGGGGTTAGTTGCCACACTGGGAATTTGTCAGCAAGAGCTGTCTCAGTATTTTTTTTAAGGTTTAATTGATTAGAGGGTTAGTTCACCCAAAAATGAAAATTCTGTCATTAATTACTCACCCTCATGTCGTTTCACACCCGTAAGACCTTCGTTCATCTTCAGAACACAGGATATTTTTGAAGAAATCCAAGAGGTATACGACACAAATACGTTTTGTGTGCAAAAACAAAACAAAAATAACGACTGCATTGTGTAGCTGCTCTTGGAATCAAAAGGCCAACGTGTGTTCAGCTGTATCTTATTTTAAGGTCAATAACAGTGGAAATGTTCAATTGCTTTCTTGTAGCCAGCTTTGAAGTATGTGCCTAGTGTGTGAAGAAAAAAAAAAGTATAAACTTGGCCTTGGCTTCCTCTCTAAGTAACATCTGTTCAGTGCTGTTTATGCTGTGCGATTTGTGTTTTGCCACCTCAGCTACTCTGGAGGTCACAGCTACGTGGGACTTTTGGGATCAGTCAACTACCCTCCAGCTAAACTCACCCCTGCCCTACAAATCCCACAACCACTTGTGCTACAGCAATGCCATCAATGCCAGACCCAATACAAATACTTGCAACATTTGCATTGCATCTCCTCGATGTAAAAGTGATGTTTACCTAGTGTAAAAACAAATTAATTATTGATTTTGTTTATCTATCTGTAAAGAGGATTTCCATTTGGATAATGACATTTATAAAGTCTGTATATTTTTGGATATGACATTAACGACAAGGAAATTTGTTTAACCTTTACTTAAGAAACCAGGTCATTTGAGACTGAATTCTCAGCTACAGCGAGTGAAGAAAATAAATCTGTTTGATATTATAAGAGACACAATCCATCATTTGAATGTATGGTTTGTAATTTCCTGTATAGGTCTTATCATGGCTGGTAATCTTTTTCTGTTTTAGTGTGTCTGACACCATCTAGTGTACGCAAAGAACTGAACATGGCAATGTAAATCCAGTGACATTTTGAATTTCTTACAATATGGAGATGAATGGGGAATTTGTAACTGTGTATTGTTGGCACTTTATTATTTGCATTCCCTTGTTGTCTGTGGCCAGAACAAACAAGTGATCATTTTTTGGGTTGCAAACCACTGGTTTAGAATCTCTTCTTTACTGTACAGGACATGCTAGGCTAAGCTAAATACTGTGGGCTAGATATTAGGCTAGTATTGAGGCTAAATACATACATTATGAATGTTGGGCACAGAATGCAACTATTAGTGCTATGTTTTAACTGCATGTGTGCACTTAAGATGTCTAAAATATCTCCTTAAACCAAAAAACTGAACTAAAGTGTCAGTACTTGGTTAGCATGGGCCTGTTAGCCTCTGCTAGTAGATGTTTTTCCATTGATGATCGTTCAAACGTATTAATGTAGTCTGCTAACATATATCCCAGAATATTCATTACACAGTAGATGTTGTACCAGTGTGGCAGTGCCCAATTCTTTTTGGAGAAACTGTAAAAATGATATTTGTTGACATCGTTTTCCGGTGATTAGTCACATGACATATACAGCTCAGGTAAATGACTCAAAACAATCTAACTGCAAAACTGAGCACCAAACAAGCAAAGATGGCAGATTTTAAATCATTTACTTCCTAGAGGTTCTGCATCAAATGAGAAACTGTCATCGAGATGAACAGGAATGCTAACAAATAGCTTTCTCCTGGTAGACCTTCCTGGTCCAAATGCTACTGCCGGCTCACTCTAATTTTCCTCTTCCTGCATTATAGAGAGCACCATTAGTCACTGGGTATGTTGTATAAAAAGTCGTTACAAGGAATTCATGATTATTAGTCACTGAGACTAATTTAATGTTCATGTAAATGTGGACATCATATAGCTCTCTCTGTCTAACGACATTCCTGCTGCACTGAGCTCAGACATCCAGCCCTTTATGGAGGAATCAGGACGCAGCTAGAATTAGATCAGTGGCCCCATGGGTAACACACTATGAGAAAGAACCCGCTGTCCTCTACTGTCCGACGCTGTCTGTCTTTGTGTCCTCTCAAAGACCTGCGTGCCAGCCGTGCTCAGAATATTGAAGTATATTGCTACATTGACTTTCTAGTGGTATGCTAACATTCAAACTCACAGTCATATTGTTACAGAGTCAGTGCTTTTAACCTGCTACATTTGTTTCATCAGGACTTGCAGTCAGGTCATTACTATTAAATGAGGTATAGGGTTAAAATAATGAACTAAAAATTTTTAATCCACTGAAATTTAGAAGTTTTAAGTAAAATTGACTTTAAACTCTGAAAATGTACCTCGTCATATTGTTAACAAGTCATCTGTGTACGTTATTCCAAAGGAAAAAAGTGTTTTCATAGCATTTCACGAAAATGTAATAACTCTTCATTTTTTTGAAACTTATAAATGAAGAAAATTCACATATGTTACAAATACAACAGAAATGTAACACAAACATTTGTCCCATAGAGGGATCTTAATATATCGAAATATTAAAAAAGTTCAGGAACACTTCACAATAAGGTCCCATTAGTTAACATTAGTAAATGTATTAACTAAGATTAATGAACATTTTAGAATTTAACCTATTTTTCATTGCTAGTTCATGATGACTAATGCAATTTTAGTTTTAATCCTTTTATTTAATTGAAAATAAATATGTTCATTGATTTGAGAATATGAAATTAACCAGTAAAATAATAAGATTAAACATGTTTGTTTTTATTATTCTCCAAGAGACCAAATAATAAACGTTTCCATAGCAAACAACTAATTATCAATATTCTTAACAATAACAAACACTGCCAAAAGGAGGGCTACTGAAAAAATCCTTCCCTTTTTCTCTGTTTATTTATTTATTTATTGTTTGTTTGTTTGTTAGTAAAAATTCTTATAAAAACTACCTTCTTTCCCACATGAGACAGCATTGGATAATTGGATAATGTTAACCATTAGCCAAATACGTATGCAACGGCTAGGGCGCCACTATCACTTGGAGAAACATCGATTTACCAAGCAAATTTCGGTAAGTGTCGACTCATGTGATCCTGGCATGACTGACTAGCCTTAGTAAAACTCTGCTGGTAACGCACTCAGAAATATTTAATTATATTTCGCAACATAGGCCTATATTTCATCAATGAGCCCCGTATTTTCCGTTCAGCGATGGCCGATTCATGAGTGAATCGTTCTTTTGAGTCATTTCTTTTGTAAAGAATCATATCAAACAGATCACTCACGAGTCACAACCGTTCGGAGCGGTTTAAAACAGGTCAAGACTACTCAAAATAGCACTGGGTGAAGTGAGAAGTATGAAAAATATCACTGTATTTTTAAATACAAGTTCTGTCATAAAACTCTAGATGGCGCAGGCTGATGGGCCCTTAACGCAACCTGCTTAACTACACAGCACAAGCTGATTGGATCCTGTTGCATCTGTAGCCATTGAGTTTGCTACTCAACATTTAACCCTTAAATGCATACCTCGGGTCTTTAGTGACCCGGGACGTCATTCACTACCCTCCTCCTCGTTCATTTTTTAAAGTTAGACATCAACCTTCTTGGTATTCCTCAATCAATTCATTATAAAGAATATGACAAGAAAAAAAATCATAAAATTATAAAAGAATGCCTATTTTTGTATTCATTTTTTGTAAAAATGGTATATCGTCGCAAACGACCCCAGGTGTGTATGAGTGTACATATATTTTTTCTGCATGACAATAATTTAATCTTAGATGACAGAATAAGTGCAATTTACCTTTATTCCACAAGGTGGCAATGTCTGATACACAATGCTGAGGTGACGACTCATTTAGACAGAAAACGAAATAATAAGAGAAACATGAAATGGCTCAGCGATTTACTGCAGAGCGAGTACTGAACGCAATCAAATATGACTGTAACTGTCACTGGATGGATCTGGTGAAGCTGTTAGCGATCGAAATATTGATTTTGAAGATGTTGAAAATTATATAGTTCTGAGAATATGTTTGAGATCGCGAATGGGCTCATATTCGTGACCTCAAACATAAAACTAGCCTATTATTTGCTGAATTTACTAGAAAATGATCTCTAAAGAGGACAGTGATGATGGCATAAAACATCTGCTCAAACGGAGCCCTTTCAAGCTCCAAAAGGTAACAAAATACGATTTATTTTATTCTTCTGTAATTGTTGCTCTAATATCAGAGGAGTTTTATATTATCACGACAGGTAGAGATCCTTCCGTGTTAGATATAGATCCGGGTCGATAAAGACTCGAATATGTAAGAATGATTGGCGAAACAGTCATGCATTTAAGGGTTAAATAGTTGGTCAATGTTTGCTGTAGCAGTTTGTAACGTGCTTTCAGAGTTCCTCAGAACCCCTTCACCTTCCCCAGCTCCACCTGTATAGATCTATTACAGGGATTTTCATATGTTATTTGCGCAGCAGAAGCGTCTTACATTCTCACAGCAGCGTGTCTATGTATTGGCGGTAGCAAGTCTCTGTACTTACTCTGTAGCAGCAATAAACAACAGCAGCACAGCAGATCTATTCCGCCAAGACCAAATACATTAGCATTGTCTATCCATTACCATGCTAAACTCTTCAGAGATTTGTCATGATAGAAATACTTGAAAATTTCATGCATGGATTGCTTCCATCAGTACTGCGGAACACCCTTAACATCTCATCAAATGGAAAATCTTTAAATGTATCTGATATGTCCACATATAAGAGGTTATGCTACAATAAAAACATACTAAACGTTGCATACCTCTAACTCCCAAGTTTTAAATTTTTGTTTGTGTTGTCATTAATCTGGTTTGGTGGTGGATGTAAATTGCAATGGACAGTTGTTTCAGATCAATGCTAATTTTTGAGGATAGGCTCTAGGTCAGAACAACATGTTTTCACGTAAAGGTGCCTTTAGTTGGGCTTCCACTTTCCCCGAATTTTGATTTTAGAAATTACTGGATATTTGTCTTTAGTTTTGTTTAGTGTATTACATTGTGTTACAATCACACTAGCTCTGTAAGGCAGTGAGGATTTTCCTGTGCTCTGTGTGAGAATTATGGTTAAGCATTTACTGCCCTCTTCAGCTCAGGACTACTTTATTTCAGATGAAAGATGTGTGTAATTGAAGTTAACCTCTATCAGTACTAATAAATAATGTGTTGAAGTGTTGAAGTGTTTTTGATAAAAACTAAACACACTGAAACACATGAATATTGTTTTGGGGGAATGAGTCTTTTTTTTTTTTTTGTAATGATGAAATGATTTAGGATGTTTTGTTTGTAGAATGGGTAAACTTTCAGTGAACCACAAAAGAAAGACAGTTCACTGCAGAAATATGTATGTTTATGTTTGAACAGGCAATGGTCTTGCAGAAAGTAATGTAATCGGCCACATATGGCATTTAATCCTTGTGAAAAGGCATCTCTGTGGTCTCCACAAATTTAATTGAAAGGGTTAGTTCACCCAAAAATTAAATTTGTCATTAAAGGGATAGTTCACCCAAAAATGAAAATTTGATGTTTATCTGCTTACCCCCAGAGCATCCAAGATGTAGGTGTCTTTGTTTCTTCAGTAGAACACAAATTATTATTTTTAACTCCAACCGTTGCTGTCTGTCAGTCAAATAATGCTAGTGGATGGGAACTTCTACAATAACAGTAAATAAAACTTGCTTAGACAAGTCCAAATTAAACCCTGCAGCTCGTGACGACACATTGATGTCCTAAGACAAGAAACAATCGGTTTGTGCGAGAAACCGAACAGTATTTATATCATTTTTTACCTCAAATACACCACTATGTCCAACGGCATTCATCACTCGATTCGTTTGGTCTGATAATTATATTAAAAATTATATTATATTATATTAAAAATATTTAAACATTGTTTTTATTGTCATTTATGGAACTGTTGCTGTATGGAAAAGAACTGCATAAATATCCTTCAAATATTTGCAGGGTCTTTTATGAAATTCATATGACTACATATCAACTTCAACTGCAATTTATTTAATTATACCTTTTTACATGTTTATGAAGTTTTTTGGGTTGCCTTTTGTGCAACATGGGTTAATTTATGTATTATAATATGCTGCCCCCTGCTGGTAACTTGTGTAGTTACATTTTTGAATTATTTTTTATCATGAACAGAATTTAAAGAGACATCAATGATATTTTGTTATGCTGGCTCCAGCCTCCTTTAATTACATTTGTAATTTATTTAGTTAATTTAATGTGGCAGGTGAAAGTGCCACCATCCCATTCTACTTCAGAACAGGGACTTACTCCATTATTGTTGTTTATAAAAATTGAATTGATTCGTTTTACCATGAATTGATACAATATCTCAAAATAAATTCTTTCAATTAGGGCTGGGTGATATGGCCAAAACAATTATCATGATAAAATTTTTCATATCAGTCAATATCCCTTCCCTTCCCTTCCCTTCCCTTACCTTACCTTACCTTACCTTACCTTACCTTACCTTACCTTACCTTACCTTACCTACCCTTACCTTACCTTACCTACCCTTACCTTACCTTACCTTACCTACCCTACCCTTTTCTGTTTTAAACTAGTGGTGTTTTGAAACAAAAAATAATTAACTCTGCTGGCAGGAGTTCCTGCTTAGATCACAAGGTGGCAGCAAAAGATAGTCTTAGATGTTAGAATGAAGGTAGGCTACATTAAAATGGCATTGGAAATGCAAGAAAGTAGATATTTAAACAAAATAATAATTATAATCACCATAATAATTAGTTGTACAGATGAAAGCTGTAGGCACAGTGTGAGTGACCAGAGATGTTATAGATTGTGGAGCATTGGCTGTTGGTTGGGAGGTAGTTCTTGTGTTTGACAGAGACAGAAGAAAACATTGGCCTACTTCTGAAGTTAAACTGATACATTTTTTTTCAATTAATACAGTAAACTGTACAATTGATGGATCTTTGAATGGATCTGTAAATGTTCAGATGAAATGTCTTTTCCGTTGTGTAAGGTTTGCAAGTGTGTAAAGCTTGTGATAGATGTTCAGTTGGGTCATTCACAAGAAATGGCATTTGTGTGCTATGAATCACCACTGATAGAATCAACAACAGCATGCTGAACTCAGTCACTTTATTTGATAGATTTGACTTTTGTTTAATGCGTAATGCAAAAGAAATGTTAAAATATTTAGCTTGTAATATATTTTACAATATTTTACAATGTTTGTTTTTCATCAGAATATCAGCCAATTTAGATGTGTCAATCACCATTATATTTCAGTGGGTTATATAGGGGAAAAACAAAAGGGAAGTGAATTGTTTCACTGTCTGTAGTTTTAATTTTTTCTAAAATGCTTTATCCATTTTCTCAGAATAAGCAGAATTAGTTTTTGTTTCTAATTATTTGTTCAACTCTGTTAAGCTGTGTCATTCCCCCTCTTTAAAAATGGGTTTGATACTTCTTACATCATACTTAAAGGTAATGACATCATTACAATAGCAATTATTAGCTATATTTATGCACTATTATTATATTATATATTTATGCACTATTATGTATGCACTATTAGCTATATTTATGCATAATTATGACATAAAAAGTCATAATCATGAGATAAAAAGTTGTGATTATTAGATTAGTCAACATTGACATACTAAGTCAATTATGAAAAAGTCAAAAGTATGAGATAAAAAGTCATGTTATGACAAAGTTGACATGAAAAAAATGTATAATTAATTGATTGTCTTTTTATGTCATAATTATGAATTTTTGTCTAATTTCGACTAATAAATTATAACTTGCAGTAGTATCTCAATTTTGTCTTTGTCATATTATCAACTTATGACAATTTTGAATTGCTTTTTATCTCATAATTACTACTTATTATTGCTATTTGGATTTTTATCTTGTAATTATGATGTAATATCTCATAATTTTGATTTTATCTCATAATGACTTAGGTCATAAAAAGCCCAAATTATGACACACTAACAGTATCTCATAACCCCCCCCCCCCCCCCCCCCTTAAAAATCTAAATAACAGAATAATCCAAGAATGATATTTATTGTGAGAACTTGCTCATTTATTGAATAAAATATGTCAAATGAACAGGTCTCAGATGCAGTCAAAACATCTGTGTTGTTCCATCCTTTAAGGAATAAATCAATATTTTGACTGTCCTCACTTCTGTCTCTAATCACTTTACCTCTGAGGCAATAGGATAGTATTGTAGTATGAGGGATCAGGGTAGGCGGAGAATTCACTTGCATAAATCAGGGGGTCAGGGAGTGCTTTTTTTGTCTCATCTATCCAACTAGTCAACAAACACACAATTACTCAGATAATACAAACGAAAACATAAAATAATAAAACAGATCAGAGCTAAAAGCAGTCTAAATAAGACACCATATGTTCAACCAAATCTGGTAGTAAATTAGAATAAGAAAATGTATCTTGTAAAATGGTTGTAAGTAGTTCTAATCAATCAAGGAATCAAACAAAATGCAACAGACAAAAAATCATAAAAGGCATTAATGTATTAGCATGTGATTTTTTGTTTTGTTTTTAAAGAATGAAAGTACAAAGCATGAACAATTGACTGAATTTATGTATTGCACATGACAGTAAGTTGTGATCTGTTGCAGCGAGTCAAGATCATTTCATTATGTTGGCTCCTCTTGATTTGCTGCATAATAATTGTGGTCAGTATAGACCTCATGTGGTTACAGTGTGTCTGACTTTACTAAATGACATTAGTATGCATTGTGTACAGCTTAAGTGCCCTCCAAAGCCTTCTAGCTTTATTGAAATCATTCTGATGTGATTAACATTGTTGTCATATGGACTCATTTTAACGACTTCTAAGCGTCAGCTATGAATATTATACTTCACTATAAAGCAGAGTTTACACATTTTTAAAGGGACAGTTCACCCAAAAATTAGAATCCTGTCATCATTTACTCACGCTCATGTCCTTTCAAACCCGAATGTTTTTCCGCAAAACACACACACACATACACAAAAGAATTTTTGAAGAGTGTTTTGACTGTGTTTGTCCATTCATTGAAAGCCAATGGAGTCCAAAATAACATTGACTTTCATTGTCTAGACAATCTTCTTTTATGTTCCACATGGAGAAGAAAGAAACTCATACAGATTTGTAACTACTTGAGGGTGAGTAAATGACAACAAAATGTTAATTTTTGGGTAAACTATCCCTTTAAAACAACTCTAATTGCCTGCAGACTAAACAATGCATTTTTATTTATTTATTTATTTTATTTTTTTATGGAAGCTTTTTTCTGCAATGGACAAAAAAATAAGTTGACTTTTTATTTCATGGTTCTGACTTTTTTCCTCACAAGTTTGTACTGTATCTCACAATTTGGATTTCATTTTTGAGAATTCTGAATTCTGACTTTTCCCCCTCAGAATTGAGTTTATATCTCGCAATTGTGAGATATAATCTTGCAATTGTGAGAAAAAAGTCAGAATTGCACAGAATTGCAAAATATAAACTCGCAATTCTGACTTTATTTGTCGCAGTTCTGAGTTTAGAACTCGAAATTCTGATTTTATTATTTTGTTGTGTTATTTTTGTTTATTTTGTGAGGAAAAAAGTCAGAATTGTGAGAAAACTATCAATTCAAAAGTAATTCTTAGAAAATAAGCCAGAAAAAGTCAGACTAACTCACAATTGCAAATTTATATCCCGCAATTCTGACTTTATTTCTCACAATTGCAAGTTCATAACTCGCAATTCTGAGAAGTAAAATCAGAATTTCGAGTTCTAAACTTGGAATTGCAACAAATAAAGTCAGAATTGCGAGTTTATATTTTGCAATTCTGTGCAATTCTGACTTTTTCTCATAATTGCGAGATTATATCTCACAATTCTGATCTTAAACTCGGAATTGTGAGATATAAACTAGTACTTAAAGTATTTGTAACTTTTTATCTCGCAATTCTGACTTTATTTCTCGAAAAAGTTCATAAAAAGTTTATTTAATTGAAAGTTCATAACTTTCAACTCTGAATTTTTTTCTCAGAATTGTGAGATATAAACGTGCAACTGTGAGGGGAAAAAAGTCAAAAATGTGAGACAAAAAATTGCAACTGCCATTTTTATTTTTATTCTTAAGAAGACTCCCATAGTTAACTCCAGTTCGCTCTAGGGGATTGGTCTTGTGCAAGTGTACTGTAACAAAAGTGCTAAAATGACTACTTAGTAGTGTGTGTTTGTGTATGAGCGGTGCATATTGGTTTGTGTGTGCGTGTGAGAAAGAGAGAGTTTGGGTATTAGTTTCTCAGCCTTTCAGAAGAGCATGTCTCCTTCACAGAGCTCTAGGTGAAGGACTGTAAGATCTCAGTCTCACTTTGCAGTCCATCTGCCCAGACTGTTTGGGTTGGTATGACGTTTATTTAACAGGATTACAGATAACAGCACATGTGGTGATGGGGCTTGGACACTCTTCTCTTACACTTGGATATTAATCCTCTATATGCTTTGGGAAACTGATTGCATCAGATAGTCCTGCAGAGCTTTGGTCTGTCAGGGTAACCTCAGGTTAGACCTGTAGCTACAATGTGCAATCGTTACCTTGAACCATTTTCTATTTTTGAAACTAATTCCAAATGCAAAGTCAGATGTCTCTCATGTTTTTTTCATGAGAGAAACCCATCCCTCTTTTAAACATTTGAACGCTCTCCCCACCTCGCTTTCTGCTTATTTTATTCAGTTATTCATTTTTTTTTTGTACCTTCCTCCATCTCTCCGTCCTTCACACCTTCTTGGTTTAATATATTCATTTCATGAAGCCTAAACCTAGCCTTTCAAACAGGCAGCCATTTTATGTCTTATCACGGGTGGGCCACAAAGGCCCAGGCAGGACTAGCACCATTAGCATTAGCATAGTACAGAAATGCCTTAACATGACTGACATCTTCTCTAGCATCATTGCTTTGATTGACACATCACCTGACCAGGTGGACCCAAAGATAGTAATATTCCTTATGCAGCAGTCTTGCATGAAAATGCAAAAATGCCTCATAAAAAGACAGTAATATGCAGGGTTTGCTGTTTGAAGACCCATTTTACAGAAGATTCCTAATGCATTATTACATTTACTTTATCTGTTATGTAGTTAGAATTATTTGTAAATAAATCTCTTATTTTGTCTGTCTTATATTGTTTAGTGTTTTTCAGTTGTGAAATATTTCTCTTTATTAAATTAATAATTTATCTGTTTGTTTTAATAGTCGATTTTTATTGCCAGAAAATTCAGTAGGTGCAAAGACAATAAACATATTGGTAACACTTTACAATAAGATCTCATTTGTTAACATTATGCATTAACTAACATAAACAAACAGTGCATTTTTACAGCATTAATTAACCTTTGTTCATGTTAGTTAATAAATTTTTTTCTGTTTACACTGCACTGTGTATTAACTAATATTAAGGTACATCTTTTGATCTTAAAATGTATTAGTAAATGTTGATGACGTTAACTATGCTGTAAAACCCCATAAGTTACGGTAACTCAACCATTTGAGGAAGCCGACTGTCTTAAACCATTTTTAAAACCAATAAATATGAGTACTGTAAACTCATATACATTAAGTTAAATTCACTTATATTTTAGTGTTGGTTTAATCAATCATTAGAGTAGACTCAACTTAAAGATTTTAAGTTTATTCCACTCATTCAGTTTGAATTCAGGTAACAAATTTAACTAAGTCTAAACAATATAGCTACTTAAATGGCTACTTATATAGCTACTATATACTATATATACAATATAGCTACTTAACAATATACTTACATGGTTTGAGGAAACCGATTGCCTTAAAGCAGTGGTCTCAAACTCAATTCCTGGAGGGCCACAGCTCTGCACAGTTTTGCTCCAACTCTAATCAAACACACCTGATCCAATTAATCGAGGTCTTCAGGATTACTAGAAACTTCCAAGCAGGTGTGAGTTGGAGCTTGGAGCTAAACTGTGCAGAGCTGTGGCCCTCCAGGAATTGAGACCACTGCCTTAAATGGTTTAAGTTAATCAAACTCAAAGTAATAAAGTTATATAAGACTAAGGATAAACTAACATTGGTACAAAGCAATGATGTCAGACAGGGCCATTGTAAAACTCAATAAGTTCAGAACACTCCAAACATTTAAGTAACGAACTCAATTCATTAAATTAATTTCACTGTTCTGTTATTAAATGTCGTACTGTAAGTATTGTTCATGGTTAACTAATGCAGTTAATAGTCTTAACAATGGAAATCTTATTGTAAAGTGTTACCTACATTTTATAATTATATCAGGAAACATTTGGTCACTAAAAAAATAAATTGATCACATACCAGGAAACTATATGTGTTGGCGTTTCCAAGGAACAGAATAACCAAATTGTTTATGAAGAACCTATGTGATTTAAATTACTTTTTTTCCCTTCAATATTCAAAAATCCTTGAAACCACCTCAAGAACCTTATATGGTGAAAAAAGCTGAATGACAAGAAAAGGCTTCTTTGCTGAATCTTGTGAAAACAAGCATTGGATAACCTTTTTATAAGTTTAGGGCTACATGGATCAAAAACAAACCATAAGTCAAAGATTAATAACAGAATACTTTTTGACAGTTGAGGTACTTGCCTGATTGGTCAGGTAGTCACCACATATTTACACGCGTTGGAGTGATTAATTTTCATATCAAGCAAAAAATAAATAATTTTCAAACAACAGTCAGTGATTTAATGGATCTGGTTTATTTCCCACACACACTCACAAGTGCTCCGTGTTCTTGGCCCCAGTCTGACCTTTGGGTTTGAACCTCGGTCAAAATTATATGTTTTACGAACTTCTCGCTGAGCACCGCGTTTTCAGGAATGTGTGGTTTTGCTGACGTCTTGTATCACGAAAAGCTTTCAGAATGTCTTTTTACTGATTGGGAATCATGTGTTTGATTAGGGCATCCATAAATCAGTCTATTTGTCACACAGTAAGAATGTGACCCGATCCAGATGTGCCTCTGTCACTAACTTTCTCTGTTCCTTTCTCTCTAAAACACTTACTTTACTGCAGCATCTGCGACAGAGCAAACAGAATATAAACACACTTCCAAACACTGAAAATTAATTCACGTCTTCACATAAACCTTTTTTGGCCTGGGTGGCGGTTTATTTTCTCTGAGGTTTGCGGAGGTCGTCGCTTCAGAGGTCCCGCGAGAGGTGCCTGTTTTTCACGCTTGTGTAGGTAATGATGTATAATAAGCTTCATAAATAGTATTAACAAACATACGGCTATAATGCTTAACAGAACATTATTGTACCCTGTATTAAAATATGTAGGCTATATATTTTCGTGTGTGACTGTATAGGCCTATACCAGTAGGCTATTGTCGTTTAATATTTGTTTGTGCCTGAATGAAAGTCGACGGGAAAAGAAGTGCTTCCCGTTATTAAATCATATCTTCGGCCGCGTGTCTGTTATCAACAGTTAGAATTCTACAACTTTTTGGTTCACAATTCTTTTTTGGTAAATAATAAAATATAAAACGAACTTTTGGGTTAATGGACCCTTTTTCCTGGTGTTGAGACACCACAGAGCTCCGATAGTTCAGGTGTAGATCAATCTCCTTTCTCAGCAGGCCTTTATATTGTACTTATCACTGACATAATCTCCATGCACACCCCACTCTCCTCCGAGTATAACACACATGCTGTGCGCTGGCATTTGAACAGCTGCGATCCATATTCCTCTGTCTCCATATTTCAGTCAGCTGTCGAGGTTGTGTAAGGAGAGCTTTCGCCTTCTGTTGAAACCGCGCTATGAACTCTCATAAACAATTTAATCGTGCATAACTAGTCATTTGTTTGAATTTCAACTCAAAGGTATGCATCCCCTCACCTTATTTTTAAACAAGTAACTTTGAGACCGACATATTTTAAGAACGTTCTACGTCATATTCTGTGGATTCTTACAGTTGTTTACGTCACAGGAAAAACGAACAATCGATGCAATGATCGATTCTATTGTCTTTTTAAATAGGCTATAATTAGCCTAGCTTTTAAATTCTTTTGAATTTGAATAATTTCGCATTCCAAACATAAATTTGAAAAAGTTGCCAATAGATGTCGCCGTTGCCTATTTTCAAGCGGTAACTTATGTTTCAACACATTGATAACTTTAGTCATTATTAATGAATTATCCCAGCTTATTTAAGATTTTTTTTTTTTAAATGTCGGTAAAATCATATTCTTGTTTGCAATTGGCCGGTTTTGATACGTTATTTTTTGAAAATCAATAGCTTAATATGATATAATTTTGCTAATGTGGACATTATGTCGAAATATCAAAGTTATTAAAATCATATTTCACCACTTACATTAATAGAATTTTACCATTTTATAATAGGCCTATATATCATTTGCTTCCTTTACAATTAAAGTAGGAAAATTACTAACGAAAATGCTCAAATGACGTGTCTTAATTCAGTCATGGATTTTGAATAAATAACTCACAATTATTTAACTTATGATCATAGATTTCAGTAACACAATTCATCTCATTTTCTTTATTACACAAAAATATATCATTTTCACAATTTCTGACAAATAACTCTTATTAACTCTGTAAAAGAAATGCAGGCGAGCTACACGGTAAACTCAAACATGCTGAAATGAATATAAATGAAAATACAAAAAAAATGATATTGCAAGATGGGAGCGTATTAAGAAATACAAAAATTATTTTGGTCTATCTGATGACGTAGCTATATGCTGTTATTGTATAGTCACATTTTAGTTTCGTTAAATAATTTAGAGGGTTCTGATAAGTTCTGTGTTCATGAAATAGTCTTCAGAGCGCGTTGTGATGTTTCATGATGAGACCTGTATGAGTAGAGAAAAGGAAGAAATGGGCAAAATGAGTCAAAATGCACTTCAACAAATGACACTACGTCAGTAGAATTATATGTATCTCGATGCAAATTTTGCTGATTTTCTCCGGTTAGTCGTTAAATAACTTTAATTGGCTAAGCCAAAACCACATATCAGTATTTAGGATTATTAATAAAAATGTGTGAATCAAAGTTTCATTACTAGGCTATTTAAATCTAAATGGAAAAGGTGTCTAAATATTTGAATGTATTAAATAATGAACTAATGATATATGATGTAAAAATGTAATTGTTATAAAGTCTCTCCGAGTCTTTCTTTTGACTTGTGTGTGGAGTGTTTTTGTGTTTATTAAAGTTTAATGTGATCAAAACCAGTGCTTGAAAATAAAAACGATGTGTGCATGTCTATAAATTACCTGTCATGGATGACTGGAAACGGTGGTCTGGACGCAAGTGTTGGAGATTCAATTCTCTGAACGTTCTCTTGATCTAAATAAAATTCAAAAGATAAATAAATGAAAAAACGAACTTGTATTTAACTGAAACAGCAGCGACCAGAATGTTGTTGAAAATGACTTTGCATATTGAATACTAACCATTATGTTTGAGACTGAAACTGTCGGATGAGTTATCGCTGTCTAGACATGGAGACCCAGAGGCAGACGAGGGTTTCTTTTCGGGGTTCGTAACGGGGCTGTGGTTTGGGAAGTTACTGTTATGACTCAAAAGTGAGCGCACCCCCATCAGAGAATTTGCACTGAGGAAAGCTGCGCTCGCCCAGTTGTGTAGTTTCCCAATCTGGCAAGTATAAATTCCGTTAGTGGAGAGGAAAGCTGGATGGGTCGAGGGTGAGGCCCTGAGGCCTGCAGGCGTCGAGGAGACACCGAGTTTTTGCGTGTTGTCGGGACTTGTCGCCGTCTCCGCCAAAGACCAGATTTTGGGTTTGCTGTTCCCAGGCCTCTGACACACTGGTCCACCAGGAGACACTTCACCGACGCTTTTGACCACACTTTGTTCTTTATTACTACTCGACACAGGGCTGTCCATGTTTTTAAGTGCCGGTGAGGATAATATCCGCGGTGTTTCTACGCTTTCTCTCTCGGGTTGATTATCCGAGGTTTCCTGGTTCTGATCTCCTCTGGGCTCCTCAGCCTTGTCAATATCGATGGTCTCCAGATCGATTTCTTCCTCGTCGTCATTTTTGTCCGCGTCGTCCTCATTGTCGCTATCGAAAATTCGTCCGTCTCTGTCCTCGGCACTGCGACCCCAGGTCACTTTATTCTCCTTCTTGAGTCTCCGACGCGCGTTCGCGAACCAGGTGGACACCTGCGTGAGGGTCATCTTAGTGATGATGGCCAGCATGATCTTCTCACCCTTGGTTGGGTAAGGGTTCTTTTTATGTTCCTGAAGCCATGCTTTCAGTGTGCTGGTTGTCTCTCTGGTAGCGCTTTTGGCCCGGGCCGGATCTCCGTACTGGTACTGGCCGTATGGGTAAAAACCGGGCGCTGTGTGGACTGCAAATCCTGGTGGGTGAGCCCCGGGGTTATCCTTCAACTCATACTGCGACCCCTGGGGAATGCAAAAATTAACTATAAGTAAAAGTTTTTTTTTTTTTTTTTTTAAACCATCAGAAATATGTAGGCTATAAGAAAGATGAGGTAGGTGTGTAAAGCCTCATTCTTTGTTTTTTTTTTTTTTTTTTTTTAATTTAGAAGAAGAGAATTAGTGAACTGACTATTTCAGCTCTTCAGCAAACTTCTTATGAGCAGTTCACTTTAAAACAAACAAGTACAAACAAATGCAAATTACGAAGAACTCGTTTCAAATTTAATCAGCATTTAACGACGCTTAAAATGTAAATGTTTTCAGAAAGTTGTTAGAGTAAATTAGTTAAATAAGAATAGCTGTAGAAATGCAATAACTATGACTCGTGGTTAATTTGATTTATCTGAAATGTATGTTTGTGCGAGTAAAAATGTACAAATTACAAAATTATAATTTGTTCTTTTTAACTAGGCATTTATGGATAATTATAAAAAAGTTATTCTGTGACTTCATGCAACTCTGAACATTTGGTAAAGATGGTTTTTATCTTTTCGAAACGTTGCCAATTTTTAAGATTTAGCCCTGACAGAGGCGCGTTTAGTGTTTCATTCATCAATTTAAAACATTGTACAAATATTTATCGGGAATGGACAGTAAAATACTTTCAAAAAGTCAAAAGTATAAAAGTATCTTACCATCTGAGACAGCAGGGCCAGCTCGGCACTGTTGTAAGGTAAAAAGGCGCTATAGTTTTGCACGGTCCACGGATTCGCGTACATGCCGAGCATTGGCGTGATAGCAGCTGCTGCAGTCGCGGGATTTGCGCTGTTCTCCGAGCTTCCCTCGCGTGGAGATGACGGCATGACACCCGTGCGCTCAGCTCCGTACACCTCTTGGGAAGCGTTTAGGAACTGTGGGTAACCCAGCTGGGGGAACGACATGTCCAACTCCCGAGGAACTCTGACGGAGATTTACAAGAGAGAAGGGCAATCCACTTTCAATCACGGCAATAATTCTCGCTTGGTGCAGAAGCGCGGTCTCGTCAGGAGGAACGTCTAGTGATGCGTCTACCCTCTGGACCTCTCACAATTTGAAGTTGACGGCTTGATTGGCATGCTACTTAAGCGCGAGGCCCCTCCTATCCGAGGCCACGCGATAAGTAGGCTGCAGTGTGTGTTATTGTGTGTTTGTGTGGCAGTGTAAACGAAGTACTTCATGCGTCTTGTTCGCGTAAAGGTGTTGAATATGACAACAAATATCGAAATCTTTAAAAATAAAATAAGAAAATACAATTTAAAACAATATTAAAAACAGTGTTGCTTAACATATGTATCGTGTAACGTATTTGACGCCCCTGATATTTAAAATAATTAATTTAGAAAAAGATTCAAAATATTGTGAAATTGTTTATTTGAGCGCATAAATTATGCAAAAGTGCTACAGTAAAAGTTGATTGCTAGTTGTTGGGTTAACTAAGTTGTCTTATGATGTGAAATATAATATTTTAAAAGACAATACATGTATTTTTATTGTAAAATTAAATATGGGTTTTATAAAGGGTAGAGTAGGCTACATATGATAAAATTATAAAATAAATACAATAGCTGCTTATACGGTTATATATTGTTGACATTGTTTTATTAAAAGATATAGGTAAAAGTATCATTTTCCCAGAACAACAATTAATGGAGAGGAAAATTTTTATTAACTTGTAAGTTATCACGAAGCCTTCCATTATGAAATATTCATAGTGTAAATACAGTTTTCCCAATATCTTGATACGATTGTTTTCTTCAGCAACCTACTATAGAAACAGACTGGATTTAGTAAAGCAAATGCCATTTGCAGTTTCAGTTATTAAATAAACACTTTTTTTTAAGCTTTTGTGTACTAAGCGTGTGTTCATTAAAGTTTGCCATTGATGATTTGACCATTAATTGATTGTGCAATGCCGTATAGCATCTCCAGTCAATATTTCATGTTTTTATTAAGCATTTTCCACACGCGCATGCTGCTCATGAGTTTGAAGCGGCTTCTACGTCTAGTTGGTGTGGAATCGTGAAGAAAGTAATAATGGAGCGTAATAGTGATTTGATGGAGCGGAGAGAATCATCATCATCACTCCCTCCCTCTCACAGCGCGCGCGCACCCACACAAGCGTTCACACGGCGTGCCAGAGAGGGTCTCAGCAATGTCCAACAGGGAAACAAACGATCCCGTTTATGGTAATTTGCACATTAGCATCACACAGGTTGTCCCGTGATAAGGTGACAGGTTAATGAAATGCTCCATTCAGAGGAGCCATTTGATCCCTCTGAGAGGTTGTGATAAGGAGCCAACCAGAGAAGCCTGCAATTAAAATCACAGCCTATCTCTCCATCCCAGTATATTTTCTCTCTCCTCCTCTCATCCACTGCTGGTAATGAGGGCTAACACCCCTGTCTGCGCTAATCCTCCCCCTGGGTGCACCTTGCTATCAGATGTTAGCTTTGTAATTATTTATCCAAAAAAGTCATAATTTCATGCTCGAGTAGCAAATGAGTTTGGCGAGCTGGTTAGTCAATTCTCTTCGTGTCCTGCGAAGCGGAGAGTGAGATTTAATGATTTAATTACAGCAGTTAGTCCTCCATTTGGCAGTAAGCAGTTTTACATTTTAAAATGGCAATGGAATCACCTGCCAGTGACGTTCTCAGGTGCATCCAAACATGTTTTCACTAATACTGAGATGATCGGTCTATCATTAGGGGAAGACTTCACATTTATTTACACCAACCACATTTAGTTGTTTAAAGCAGGATTCATTGCAGTTTATGGACACTGGAAAGGATGTGGTACACTTTCCTCATCAGTGAATTATACACAGACATTAAAAAAAGTCCATATGGCTAGTGTTGTTTTGTTAAAAGGTGCCAAACCATTAGTGTTTATCATATTATATATTTAGCATCATGGTCCCACTTTATATTAGGTGGCCTTAACTACTATGCACTTACATTTAAATTAATAATTTGATACAATGCACTTATTGTGTACATACATGGTTTTATATTGTACTTTTTAAAAACACCTGCATGTAATTACAGCTGTAATTAATTTCTGTAATTACATTTATAATTACCCTGTTGACCCATCCCTTACCCACCCTTAACCCCAAACTTGTCCCTAACCTTATCTGTATCGCACACCAATAGCAGCAAAAGTGTTTTGCAATACAATATATATTTATTTTTTGATGTAAACACATAGTAGTTTAGGCCACCTAATGAAGTGGGACCATCATAATGTATATATTTATCATATTAATTAAACTGCTTTCAATGCTTTATTCACTTTGCAAACATCAAAAATCCATAAGAGCCTGAAATGGTCAATTAATTGATTTCTCATTCATTTAGTAACCTTTTTATTTTCACAAGCTACCTGGGTTGAAATTGTATATATGGTTAATGTTCAAAGATACATTTCAATACAAGAATTGCATAAGAAAATAATGGTTTTTAAATGGTTCAGTCAATAACCCTGTTTTAGGGTTCTTATAATTTGATTATTTGGTTCTTTGAAAGATAAAAAGTTTTTAATGTTACATATTCTTCAGCCCTTACAAGTTCAAAACACTGCTTCAGGAAGATACGGAGCACAAATGAATCAGTGTATCGAATCTGCTGTTCGGAGCGCCAAAGTCACATGATTTCAGCCGTTGGCAGTTTGACAAGCGATCGGAATCATGATTCGATACACTGATTCATTTGTGCTCCGAATCTTCCTGAAGCAGTGTTTTGAAATCGGCCATTACTAAATAAGTTGTTATTTTGTTTTGTTTTTTGGCGCACCAAAATATTCTCGTCACTTTATAATATTAATATTAAACCACTGTACTCACATGAACCGATTTAAATATGTTTTTAGTACCTTTATGGATCTTGAGAGAGCAAATGTCATTGTTCCCTATATGGAGGCCTCACAGAGCCATCGGATTTCAACTAAAATATCTTAATTTGTATTCCGAAGATTAACGAAGGTTTTATGGGTGTGGGACGGCATGAGGGTAAGTAATAAATGACAGAATTTTCATTTTTGGGTGAACTAACCCTTTAGGTATTTGAAATATTATCATGGAATTAGCATGTATGTGGCTAAAACATAAAATTGCTATGTTAAAAGGGAAGCCCTTATATAGGTTAAAATGAAAAATGTTCTCCAATGCCTTGTAAAACCATTTTAGAACTGATATTTGAGTGTGAGTATGGAGATCTTGTAGAATTGGCATGAAGTATCGATTGTGTTTATTTTCTTAATGCACGTTAGTGGTATTTTTAACAAATTTATTCATGTATATATACATTTTGGTACTTGTAATTACTATGTGTTTACATAAAAAAGAGTGGTTGATACAATGTAGCTTACTTATTGTGTTCATGTTGTATTGCAAAACACTTTTGCTGTTATATTGAGGTAAGGTTGATACGGGTAAGGTTAGGGGTTTTGGTGGTATGGGTAGGTTTAAGCATGGGTTAAAAGGTAGGGTCAACAGTATAATTATAGATGTAATTAGCCAACAGGAATTAATTATGGATGTAAATACTTGCAGGTATTTTTAAATATAAGTACAACATTAAAACATGTATGTACACAATGAGTACATTGTATCAAATGATTCATTTTAATGTGATTAGTAGTTAAAGACACTTAATATAAAGTGGGTCCAACTTCAGTATGCAATGCCCACTTTTAACTATCCAACTAACAACCAATGGACAACATTAAAGTGTTAGTTCACCCAAAAATGAAAATTCTGTCATTAATTACTCACCCACATGTCGTTCCACACCCGTAAGACCTTCGTTCATCTTTGTAACACAAATTAAGATATTTTTGATGAAATCCAAGGGGTATATGACTCGTCCATGAACAGCAATTTAACCACCATTTTGGTCCAGAAAGGTCGTTAAAACAGTCGGCATGACTGCAGTGGTTCAGCTTTAATTTTATGAAGCGACAAGAATACTTTCTGTGCACAAAAACAAAAATATGAGAATGCCGACTCCTTATTGGCCGGCTCATGCGTCAGCATCACACAAATGCATCGTGCTGCTCACGTGAACAGCCTCTGCCAATACTGAGTCTGCTTTCTGATGTAGAACCTGGAAGCGCTGAACGTAAACATAGTATGAGAATAATTGAAGAGAAGATATTGTTGAATAAAGTCTTTATTTTTGTTTTGTTTTTATGCACAAAAAGTATTCTTGTCATTTCATAAAATTAAAGTTGAACCACTGCAGTCATGGTTTTACTGATGTCTTTAGTACCTTTCTGGACCTTGAAAGTGGTGGTTGAATTGCTGTCTATGGACGAGTCATTTACCTCTTGGATTTCATCAAAAATATCTTGAATTGTGTTCCGAAGATGTCTTACGGGTGTGGAACGACATGAGGGTGAGTAATTAATGACAGAATTTTCATTTTTGGGTGAACTAACCCTTTAAGTTCCGCCAGAAATAAATTCTGTCGCAACTTCCTTTTCATGCAGAATTTACCACTGTTGTGCAAAGACTGCCAAATATTTGTTACACTAAAGGACTTTTTCATAATTTGCATCTCCTGCCTGGCGTTAGGATAGTAATTGAAGGTTGGTCTCAGTTTACAGGCCACAAAGAAGATCAAAATGAGTCGACTCCTCATGTGCATAGATGTTCTGAAGTGTGAATTTCATAAAACGCCGGAGAAGGAGAAAATTACTTTAGGTAGTGAATCAGAACATCTAAACTGAATGGCAGTACTGCTTTACCTTGATCAGTTTTTTGCTGACACAGAATCAAAGCATCTTTGAAACTCATTTTTTCCTGTGAGCACGTTAAGCTTTTTTTTTATCTTATTGCATACATGTGAGTGAAACGAGCGCTTCCTCTGCCTCCAACCGTGAACGTTGAAACAGCATGGTTTTAATATGAAGGGTCTGACCCTGATTGTCATCTTTCACTCCATCTCCATCTGCCTCTGTATCTGATTTGATGACACGGGGGACCGGGGCTCATTTTGCAGTCCATTAACAGAGGGCAGGACTCCAGTTCCCATGGGTCCTGGTTATCCCCCCTTCCTCACCCAGCTACCCTCATCTGGTGAATCTCCTCACCTCTCTAACCTCCCCCCTCAGTTGCTGACCTTTCTAACACTGTTGGCTAAACATTGCCTCCCTCTGTAATGAGCCATTAAACTGAATGCATTAATGACCATTTACTTTGTGTGTGTGTGTGTGTGTGTGTGTGTGTCACTGCACTGTGAATCTGACTGCAAGGGATTTTACTGCAATAGATCAAGGGTTTTGTTTTCATTGCATATACGATGAATGCCATCATATCTGTTGTCCTTGGATTGTTGAAGTGCTTTATTGTGTTATAATATCCAGACATTTTTAAATCCCTCAAGAAAGAAAGAAAGGTAATCCTAATGAAGAGGAGATTAATTACCCCCATTTGTGTGAATGTGTGTGTCAGACTTTGGCATAAAAATGAAGTGTGTGTGTGTCGCCCCTTTAGTTGACAGTACAGGAGGAAGTGTGTGCCAACATTTCCTTTCCTCCCGGATGTCCTCTAACAGACCTGCTCTCTCAGACCATGTGTCGTTTAACTCTTTGTACACACACATAGACAAATATTTGTAACAATTAGTGGTCTTAGCGTCATTTATTGTACCTTAATCTTAATGGTTCTAGTACAAATTTGCTCAAGTCACAAATTCAGAAACAAATCTGTAGATTTGTAGATAGGATTATCTAGTAAAGAAGTTAAATCTACTAACACTTATTGGTGGGAGAATTTTATTTAAACCAAACCAGTCCATTTTAAAATACAACTTAAATGCAAACAGTAGCAAAAGCCAGCCAATGAAATAGTCCATAAAATGTCAACTACCAATTAGAACACAGCAGTTCCAATTCCACCATTTCAAAAACTACAATAGAAGAGGAGTATGAAACTCATTTATAAGTTGTTTTGGATGAAAGCATCTCAGACAATTTAAAAGTAACTCATCAATTTGTAATGTTAAAACAAATTACATAATATATTTTTATAACAATTTTGTAGAAACTTCACCCCTATACCGGAAATAAATGTCTAAGATAAAATATAGAAATCACAATAAAATAAATCTAATTAGTCTGATAAAACTCCATGGAAATCAGTACAATATCAAATTGTCTTAACCTTTCAGGATTTCCTGATACCTCTGCACACATTGTCCTGCACCAATGAGCCAATTACCCCTGGAGTGTGTATTAAGAGATGACCAGATGACTGTGCAGTGGAGCTATTGTAAGTGACAAAGACTCAGTGATAATGAGTGTAGGATCCATTGACGAACAGCAGTTTGATGCCATCACAGCTTCATTTCCCTACTTAAGGAAGGAGGACAAAAAAAGTGAAGAAAGGAAAGAGCAGAGATTGAGAGATTTTAACACTGATGACCCTTTTAGTGTGATGCTCTGATTGCGGTCTTGAAAGGTTTAATTGACATAACATTTAAGGAAAATGAGCTGTTAGTTTAAACAAGTGGTTTTCAGTTGGTTGTGCTTCAGGACCCAGATTTAATATTGGACATCAGTACCAAACTGATTATCATACAAAAGTAACAAAATTATAAAATATATAAAACATTGTAATTGCATCAATAAAAACAGTCATTCAGCAGCCTAACACATGGAACACACACTGGGCAAATGTTGCATTAGTTCTAGCCATTTTGCCAAATGACAAATTAATTTGCGCCATATTAGAGCGTTCGATTCGGTGTGCAGCCTTTGACGTCAAAAACAAACAATATGGAAGCTTTTTCTCTTCTTTTTTTTTTTAAAAGTCAAATTATTTTGTTTTCCAAACTGCACATGATCATGGTTAGTTCACTGCTTTGCATTAGTTGCATTTTCCCCTTGCCATCTGCAACCCTTTCAGAACAGACTTCTGACCCATTTTTAGGTTGTGACCACCAGTTGAGAATGGAGTCAAAGACAAATATGTATTTTTGTTTTAAATATCAAAAAAAGTTAATTCAGGTACAATTATACAATTACTTTTTAATGTACTTTTAATAAAATAAAGCACACTGGCAGTAAGGTCTTCATTAGGATTTGATAATGGTCATATTTTTGATTAAATTCTTTGTAAGCCGTGGTCTGCAGCCCGAGGGAGAATGCTTCAGCTAATACCTCTTCATTATCAATTAGCGGGCGGGTTAAAGTTTGTATGTAATCGGTTCTTAAGAGAGTCAATAGGTGTCATTAAACGTCAGAGATCCTCTGATAACGTGAACTCAACCCAGGAAAGGTCAACTGCCTGTGGCCTGATACAGTAGATCATTGTCCAGACCTGAGCGTGGCTGGGCCGATTCAGTTTCACCGGTTCACCAATTAACCACTTCTAATCCACGCTGTTTGCTGTTAAACTCAGCTCCATCATTTCCAACAGAGTTTCTGAATTTAACAGATGTTTTACACGATTGCTGACTACATCGGCAAACCCCTCCGCCCCCTTTCGCGAGGGCAACAAAAAGCTTTCAAGCAGGCCCATTTTAGAAGGCCTGCATTTGAATCTGTTTCACAGTTTATTTATTCCTTTGTTTCAGTGCTAGTCAGTTTAATGCTTAGCATGCACTATTAGCAATTAGCATTGCTTTCAGGCTCACTAGGTTGCTGATCTTAGAAGCTTAAAGCTCTGCCCGCTGCTTTGTTGTGGTCATTGATGCTCAGAGGGGGTTCTGGGGGTTAACAATAGATGAGGGGGCAGGAGAGGTTGTTGGCTAGGTGGTGGGATGGTTGGAAAAGGTACCCTGAAGTGGAGCCTTGTTGATTTGGTCCATTCAGCGACATGCCTGGGATAACCTTACATGCAAATGCATTTGATAGCTGTGATGTCAATGTTTTAGAACTATCATTATCATCAATTCATTCAAGCAACACTCACCCTCATGTCATTCCAAACCTGTATGACTTTCTTTTATCTGTGGAACAGCAAAGAAGATATTTTGAAGAACTTTTTTGGCCATGCAGTGGAAGTCATTGGGGACCCAACTGACTAAAGTTTTATCCAAAATGACTTACTATATGCACTTTTACTATGCACTATTTACTCACCCTTCTAGTGTATGAATTTTACAAGGTTATTTTATCTTCCCCCTCCTCTCTACGTAAGGAAGCTGCGACAGTTCACTGTCCAACATTTCACTTTTCAGTGAAATAAGTGCATCATTCGTGTATTTGAAGTGCACTTTTTCTTCTTGGAAGTTTCAGTGTGAACACACTTCTCACACTATTTATACTATAAAATGGAATAGTGCATAAGCACATGAATTGGCACACACCTTGAGAAATTTCTCAAAATAACTTCTTTAGTGTTCCACGGATAAAAATAGTTCAGGTTTGGAATGACATGAGGGCGAGTAAATGATGACAGATTTGATTTTTTGGAGGGAGGGGTTGGGGGTTGGTGGTGAACTTTTAGTTTCCCTTTCAAGGATTAGTTGACTTTAAAATGAAAATTACCCAAAGGTTAGCTCACCCTCAAGCCATCCTAGGTGTATATGACTTTCTTCCTTCTGATGAACACAATCAGAGTTATATTAATAAATATCCTGCCGCATCCAAGCTTTATAATGGCAGTGAATGAGACCAACAAGTATGAAGCTGAAGAAAGTGCATCCATCCATCATAAACATACTTCACACGGCTCTGGGGGGTTAATAAAGGCCTTCTGAAGTAAAGCGATGCATTTGTGTAAGAAAAACATCCATATTTAACAAATTATAAAGTAAAATATCTAGCTTCTGCCAGACTGCCTTCCATATTCAACTTATGAAGAAAGTGTAACGCCTCTCGTAGTTTAAGACGCTTATGCTACGTCCTACACCTTCCGTATTCATCTTACGAAAAAAGCTTTTTGAATATGTTGAATATGTAAGGCGGTCTGGCGGAAGCTAGATATTTTACTTTATAACTTGTTAAATATGGATATTTTTCTTACACAAAGGCATCGATTCGCTTCAGAAGGCCTTTATTAACCCCCCGGATGGATGGATCCTGTTCACTGCCATTATAAATCTTGGATGAGTCAGGATATTTATTAATATAACTCAGATTGTGTTCATCAGAAAGAAGAAAGTCAAATACACCTAGGATGGCTTGAGGGTGAGTTAAGCTTAGAGCTTAGAGTAATTTTCATTTTAAAGTGAGCTAATCCTTTAATTAATTATATTCCCAGATTTGTAGGTTTATGCAAACTAAAATCATCTGTTTATCTCAATGAACTGCATTAGTTCTATTGATTCTGTGATTTTTCTTGCCATCTGCCAAATCATCTCACCATGGAGCTACCCGAAGGAACAGTCTGTTACATTCATTGCTAAAATCCGGTCCGTGTGCGAGCGTGTTTTGGTTCGCCGAACCTCGGGGACCGGCTGGCTCCCCCAGGACTAAGTGCCCCTCATGGGGTGGGATAAAGAGGGTATCCTTTACAGAGCAGGCCTTCATCCACTCACCAACCCCCATGGAGCACAGGCTACATCAATCGACACCACCAAGCCTATTGTCTGCACCGGGATTTAATCAGGTATTAGTTACCCAAACTGCAAGAGAAAGCTTAAAGACGGTAAGCTTAAGTGATCTCCATAGTTACCTTACAGCTCATAG
Organism: Megalobrama amblycephala; assembly: GCF_018812025.1. Classification (NCBI taxonomy): domain Eukaryota; kingdom Metazoa; phylum Chordata; class Actinopteri; order Cypriniformes; family Xenocyprididae; genus Megalobrama; species Megalobrama amblycephala. The sequence goes on from NC_063052.1 coordinate 3,409,105, forward strand.
CCTTGAGTATTATTAGATTAAAGACGGCAAACTGCTGGAGCAATAGGACAGAGAGAAAAGCTAAATCCTATAAAAGCCTATACAGCCTTTAGCATTAAACAGGCTACAGGGAAACTTTTTGTTGGTAGTCCAGGTAATCAGATTGGACATATCAGACACCTACATCTGGCATCTCATCTGATGAACTCTGAAAGTCACCGTGAGGTTACGAGAGCTCCTCTGGCCCCTAATGCAATGCTGCATACCAGGATTTCCCTAAGATACACACGGCGTCCAGGACTGTATCAAATTAGAGGTGCTGGTAGAAAGACAAACATATGTCAGGCAGGAGCAGATCGAGTATTTTAGGAGGAGCTTTAGTCTTTTCATCTAAGAAACGTGGCATGGTTTATGTGTGTGTGAGCGGAGGCCTCTATAATATTCTCAAGAATGTCGGCATTACCTGGAGTGTGGCCCATATGTTTCTACTTCCTGTCTAAAAATATTCAAAACTTCCTGAGATGATCTCCAGCCTCAACCTGAGGAAATTTCAGCCCTGGTGTCAAAATCCGTATCCCACCCATACCGAAGGGTTTGTAATTACTAGAACAATATGTGGTGGGTGTGTGTGTGTGTGTGCGAAATATATTCGGCCAGAACAGAGACAATGTTGTCATGAGATTTTGCAAGGGTTCAAGAGGCGGGCGACTTGGGCTGCTCCGAAGGGAGGTGATGATCACCGTACAGACGCCAGACTGTCATTAAGTACTCAGTGGCCTAATTATAGATTTAAACGTGGCTTAAGTTAAAAGAGAATATATCATTAATTTCAGACAGTGACAACCTCATGTCCTATTGCTACATTTATTAATCATGGGATATTAATTATTTATGTTTAAACAGAATCCAACTGAGTATATAATATCGTTCAATATGCCCTGCTGAAGAAATATTAAAAAAGGCAGTTGATTAAACTGGTCAGGGTAACACTTTACAATAAGGTTCCATTTGTTCACATTAATTAACTACATTAGTTAACATGACTAACAATGAAAAATATGTCTAAAGCATTTATTAATCTTAGTTAATGTTTATTTCAATATTTCAAAAGTCACCTGTTAATATTATTTAATGGACCTGAACTAACATGAACTAACAATTAACATTAATGAAGATGAATAAATACTGTAACAAATGTATTGCTCATTGTTAGTTAATACATTAACTAATGTTAACCAATGGGACCTCATTGTAAAGTGTTACCCTGGACCCTTTAGATAAAGAGGATGCATTTTTAAATAGCATATTTTGGACTTAACATTTTTATCATTATCAAAACCACCAAAACACCCTGCTCTCCTCATTAAATTCTAGCAGGGATTGGAATGAAACTCTCTTGTGAACCCCAAATACAGAAACCAATTAGCAAGTCTGTGATTTCTTTTCCTAGTTAATGATGCTATTAACTTTTGATAGCCCTCTTGTTGTTTGCTTTATCACTTGCTTCCCTAAATAGTCCCAGTTGCTGCTCTAGTACTCTTTTCTCAGCCTGGTGTAAGTTGCCGGGTGTTTGCGGGGCTGTTTTCTGTGCCATGTGGCTCTTAACTAATCAGGGACAGACCAGTGTCAGTAAACACACAACACAACAGTGCTAGACTGAGATGGGAACTTCCGTTCCTGACATATACACATGTTTACCTTGCATTTGCTATCTAAATCTGGACATACCACAGGCCTAACATGTCAAGTTTTAAAACATTTTTTAAAAAAAAAACTAAAAAGTATTTTATGATTATTTACAAATGTAATTAAATAGCAATTATTATCATTATGTTTTTGGGGAAGTCGCACTAGATGACATTTTTCAAAAATGTTGAGTTTTTCTTTATTGTGATATCAGAACAGTAGACATTTTTGACTTTATGCCCCAGAAAACATTTAATTCAATTTTAATTCAGAAATTTTAAACAGACATCATAGAAGAGGTGTATGAACAGCATTTTTAATGTATTTATATATAAAAAAAATAACAGATTGCCAAATAATAATAATAATAATAATAAAAATAAGCAAGCATCATGTTTTGACCCTTATTATTATATAAAGCATGCTTTATTTATTTATTTGTTTTATTTTTTTCCCCAATTGAGGCTGTCTCCAGATGCCCCCCTAAGCAAACTTTTGTTCAGATTTAGAGATACATTTGTTCCTGACTGTAAAACATTACTGCACCATTAAGTAATTTGAATTTATTTCTTCTATTGAACTCCAATTATCATGACGTTTTTTGGGTTTTGAACTCAAGTTTATACGTTTTTAAAAATTAAACTTAAAGTAATCCATTGTTGACTATTTGTGAGTTGAGTTGAGTTAACTTATGTTTAGTTGAGTTCACTCACATTTTTAAGGCAGCAGATAAACTTTAATTTCCAAGTTTAACCAGCTGGAAATGTTTTACAGCTAAGTAAATACACACATGGACCCATGTTTTATGGGGACTTTCCATAGATGTAATGATTTTTATACTGTACAAATGATATATTCTATGTGCTAACCCTAATCCTACCCATGACTGAAAACTCTTTGAAATTTTTACATTTTCAAAATACTTAGTGTGATTTATTAGCTGTTTCCTCATGGTAACCAAATATACTGTACAAACTGTACATTCTATCCTCCTACACTCATGAAATGTCCTCATATTTCATGTTTACATCGTACCAGTGTAATACTCATGTCATTATACATATTTGTGTCCTCATAAATAACACACACACACACACACACACACACACACACACACACACACACACACACACACACACTCAGAATCAGATTAACTCGTGGAAGCGCAGTGTAATGAAGCTTAATTAAGGAAGCCTGTGTTAGCTGTTGTTTTAGCAAATATTTGGTCAATGGCAACACCTCTGTGATGCAAACAGATAACCAGAGCTTTGTTTTCTCGCGCGACTGACATGGATCACTTAAAAAAAAAATAAGCTTGTACGAAAAAGGTCTTAGACCAGTGCTTATCTCCCTCATGAAACAATAACAAATGTCCTCCATCCAAGTTAACAGTCATATATTTAATACCAAATAGAAACGGAAACGTAGCAGAGAAATGAAGCAGGAGTGCAAAGTGTTAGAGGGAAGAGCTGCTCTTTTGCTCTCCAAATCAAAACCAAAGATGTGTGGGGAAGTTTCAGCTTTGTCTCATAGTGATACTGTTTCCTTGAATAATGACATCTATTTGTATTCCTCTCTCTCTCTCCCCCTCTTTCTCTCCTTACACACATATATATATATATAAATCTGGATAATTACTTAAGTCATGACAGATTGTCTCAGCATAGGTCACTTGAAGGGGCACCCGCTCTCCCTCTCTCCTTACTCTGCCCAGCCCTGCTTTGAGTGCCTAGTAGGACAGTCTCCCTCCAGTGTTAATGATTTCCGCCCGGTTGGCTGGCAGAATTTCTGCCAACACAGGTTGGAATGAGGCAGCAGTGTGGGTGACGCTGCCATCTGTCCCAGTAAAGTGCCCTGTGTGGTGCCCAGCTGGTGTGGAACTGCTAACGAAGGAGAGAGTCTCATCTCACTCTTTCTCTGTCTTTTTCCTTCCTCACTCGATCTAATTTAAGAAACTGTAGACCACGTCAAGTGAGTGAGACCTCTGTTTGATTCTATGGACACATCAAAATGCGATGTTCAAACAATTGCTTTGTTTCAAGAAAAGTCAGAAATTCATTCATTCATTCAAAACAATACTAACAACCAATAATAACAATATTGTAATATTTATATAAAAAATAAAATAACATATAATATTTATACCGCAGTTTATATATATATATATATATATATATATATATATATAATATATATATATATATATATATATATATATATATATATATATATATATGGTTAATATATACAATTTTTGTTTAACATACACCAATGTCCCACCGTCACACTGCTATCTCAAATTTGACCAATCATTTGTTTGATTTCAAAAATCCATTTCCATTCCTGCTTATTTTTTTCCTTCTCTTATTCTTATTCTTTTCCCAGTGTCTAACCACACAGGTCTCTCTCTCTCTCTTTCTCTCTCTCTCTGGCACCTCGTAAAACAGCTCTATCTAATTGCTGCCGTTGGCTTTTTGGCAGTGTGTAGAGAGTCTGTCTCTGAGGAATAGAATGAGGCTGTGTTTAAACTGTGCAAACACACACATTTGTGTCAGTGAGAGGAGGGTCTACCGCATTTACTGCCCTCAGGGCTTCTAGAGGGAAGAGCTCAGCAGGTCTGTCTGAAGTTCAGCACATTATCACCTTCTCTTCTCTCCCACCGCTACAACAGCACCTACTAATCCACTTCATCCACTCATGATCTAGTGCCGCAGTATGTGAGGGTATGGGCTATATTTCAGAGTCATGCTATCTCACGTTTGAAGGTAGATATTTTCAGTGCCTTTTTAGGAACTCAGTTTTTAGTAATTTTCTATTACTGTTGGAACAAACTAATTCTAAATATTAAACTTTGCCAGCATGTTTTGTGATACAAACATGGATGATATGTCGAATTATTCAGTTTGTTTAGTTGTGCTATTGTGTTTCTAAGCAATCTGACTTGGGGGAAAAAATAGTCTTACATTGATAAAGGGACTCGTACATATCTAGGCAAGAATATTGTAGGTGGGCCCCAAGCAACCATCTAGAAACCACTAAAACACCCTTACAACTCCCTAGCAACCAACAGAACAACCTAAAAACCCGTAGCAATGAACCAGAACACCTTAAAAACCCTTAGCAACCACCCAGAACAACCTAGCAACATCTTAGCAACCACACAGAACACCCTAACAATGCCATAGCAACCACCCAGAGCAACCTAACAAACCCCCCTTGCAAACACTCAGAACACCCTAACAACCCCTTAGCAACCACTCAGAACAACCCAAAAACCTTTAGTAACCACCAAGAACTCCTTAACAACTCTCTAGCAACCACCAGGATATGCAGAACAACCTAACAACCCCCTAGCAACCACTCAGAACTCCATGACAACTTCCTTGGAACCTCCCAAAACACCCTAGCAACCAATACCAGGGATGAGCTCTAAGCAACCTGATATAAATCACTCAGAGCATCTGTCAAACCCCTTTAAACCATCCAGAACACCCTTAAAAGCCTTAGGAACCACCAAAAACAACCTAACAACCCCCTAGCAACCACTCAGAACACCCTAACAACTCCCTCGGAACCTCCAAAAACACCCTAGCAACCAGTACCGGGGTGAGCTCTAAGCAACCTGATAGAAAACACTTTGAACACCTTGTCATTCCCCTTTAAACCACCCAGAACACCCTTAAAAACCTTAGCAACCACCAAAAACAACCTAACAACCCCCTAGCAACCACCCAGACCATAAAACTCTAAGCAACCAATCAGAACACTCCTAACATCTCCATTGGAAATATCCAAAACACTCTAGAAACCATATGTAACACCCTAGCAACCAATACCAGGTGTTGGCTCTAAGCAACTAGATAGAATTAACTTAGAACACCCTATCAGTTCCATGGTGAATACACAGAACACCCTAGCAATCACCTAGAATAAACCCTTAGAAACCACTCAGAACACTCTAACAACTACATAGGAGCCACTCAAAACACTCTAACAACCACCCAGAGCACCTAGCAACTAAAATCCCACTTAGAACGCCTGCACAGCAACACCCCGGCAACTGTTCAACATTCTAGCATCATGGAGGCATCTTTTGCACAATCAAGCATCACTCACATATTCTTCAAAAAGTGTAAAATTCGAGTTTAATATGCAGGGATTACATTTAATACAAAATGAGACATCCAGATCCTTTCTATTAGAACTAATTAAAATATCAGAAAATCAAATGGAAATGTAATTCAGTGCATTTTTAAAAAGTAAATGCACCATAATGGCCTTAATGCCCTTAAGAGATAGTTATTCATCTGTCGCTGATTCTTTCTTCTGTCTCTCTTCTCACACTGCTAGAGTGAATAGATCAAAGCTCTTGGACACATTGTTGACCTGTCATTTGTGTAGATCTGTCCATTTGCAGTCTATTCAGTTCATTCTCTTTGTCCAATGGCATCACAGTCTGCATGGTGCTGTTTGTCGAGACGCTGAGCGCTCCGCAGAGAGGTCAAAGGTTTCACCCAGCTACTGTGTTCGGGTCACAGGGAGCTTGGCTTGGGGTCAGAGGTTGCTGGGGTACAGTAGAATCGTGTGTGACTTGGCACTCCATCACAGAGCAATGTGTGAGAAAGCAAAAGCTTTCTTTGAGGTCGCATCCTCTCAATTTGCTTCAAACTCACCTCCCATTCAACCTGTTGCTATGAGATTCGCTGGCAAGCACAGGCGAATTCAACCCCCCCTGGGCAATTCTGTGCTTGTCCGTATTGTCCCGGTTGTGTAAGAGGTAATCATTAGACACCATTAAACGGCGGGAGCGTTTAACAACTTTTTGGGTGGCTGAAAAAAGAGATCGGCCATTCAGTCTGAACTCCCAAACATGAGAAAGATGGAGACCGCGATGCTGTTAGAGGAGGTGAAAGCAATGAAAGAAATTGCAGCAAAAATAAAAGAGGGCTGGGAAGTAAAGAGGGAAAACACAGGATTGCAGTGAAGACATTAACAACCGGCTGCATATTGTCTGTGTTTCTTTTGTTTAGAAAGAATGGGTGGAGCTCATTCAGAATGATATAGGGTGAGAAACAGAGAGGGCTAGAGGAACAGAAACATAGTCAATGTTAGCTTGTAAATCCCACAAATGCTTAACTTCATTACATGGCAATTATCATCAGTAATTGGAAGGACAATGGTTTTGGCGTCGTTTCAGGGCTGGGATTCAGGGCAGAGGAGGAAGGCATGAAAGGGTCAGGCCTTTTACATATTATTAACTGAATAGGACCCTGGTTACAGTGAGAACAAAAGCAATGCACCTATTCTTCTGGAGTGGTTAAAGTTTAGGCTTAATGTGAGTGGGAAGTGACCAATCTGTAAATGTTACAGCCGTAGTTTGATTGGTGGATGGGCGGAATGGGTCCACTTTAGGGTCATGTATAGGTAAACGCAAGTTCACCTTGGTGCTCTACTATTGTATGAATTATCTATTTACCGCAATCAGAAATGGCTGACATGGCCCCATAGGAAAGAGAAATCATAAATTAGATCTCATTTGTTTCTCCTAGACATCATAGAATTAGAAATTTAGAGTAAAGGGTAATCTGTGTCTCCTCAGGTTTCTCAGACATCTCTATAATGTCTCAAACTGTGCTCAAAGTCTGCAGTCAAGAGTCAGAAATCTCAAACATTTCTCATCAAATTTATCCAAACCACATTATTTAGGCTATACCATATCCTCATGAAAGATTTATGTATTTATTTATTTATTTATCTGTGGAAAATGTGGATACAATATTATTGCAGTTGCCATATGAGGCCATAACATTTAGAAGTTCTTAATATTAGCAGCACTATCCCACAGCACAGGAACTCCTTATTAAAGACTTCACTGTTGGCATAGTGCTGGCAGCCAATCAACAGCCTTCATCTAGTCACGGCCTTTAGAGCTAATCCTGCTCAAACATTCGGCTTTATCTGTTCTGGCGTAAAAGACGGCAAAAAACGATCCAGTTACTCTTGACACATGCCAGTGTGCTCACTCAGTACCGGATGCTTTTTTAAAATGCTGGTGGACAGGTAGGAGGCGTAATAATATTTCGATTGATTGAGACCTTCCTCTTCTCAGGTTCAACCCAGCATAATAATGATATTGGCGGAGGTCAACAGTGCTTGGCTGCCATCATCACTAGCTTATTAACCCTGTGGCCCACAGAGATCCACACAAACACATCGTACAAGAGGCTCATTCAGGCCTCAGGTTGGCCTGGCAGAGAGAGGCTGGGGTATTATAAGACCTAATCACGTCGAGGTCAAATATTTATGAAAGCTGCTTAAGAGAGAATGTGTTTTAAAGTCGATGCAGTTCAGAGTTAGCATAAACCCTCTTTAAATATCCTGAATGATCAGATCCTGCTAATTCTAAAATAATGATGCTAATGCTTTTTGACTCCATGAGCATTTGAAATGGTACTTGTTGCAATGAAGTTGTAGTGTCTGAAAGGCTGGGCTGTTTGATAGTTTTTAGACAGATTAGGTTTATTGATTGAAATGATGATAGACACCATCAATGCACTGAAGCCCAGAGGAACACATTATATTCGGCATTTGGTCTCGACTTAACCAGTTTGAATGTCATTGTAACAGTCTTATTTTTTAAAATTAATTTTACTATTAATTTCACAATTCAATTATTTAATCAGAAAGAAACAAATTAAATATTTTTTAACAATTATAGTTATTTATTCTACATGTATTTAACCCTCTGATCAGGGCCATCCTTAGGTCGGTGCAACTGATGCGACCGCACTGGGCCCGGCGTTTTAGGGTGCCCCACGGCGAATGCGAACGGGCCGAGGGGGACTCCCCTGTCCCTCCCCCCCCGGAAGGGGATCGCAAACGGACTGAGGGGGCGCCCCTGTCCCGTCCCCCCCGGAAGGTGACTACGAACGGATCAAGGGGGACTCCCCTGTCCGGTGCCCCTGGAAGGTGATCGCAAATGGACTGAGGGGGTGCCCCTGTCCCTTCCCCCCAGATGGTGACCGCGGACAGACGGACCAAGGGGGCTCCCCTGTCCGGTGCCCCTGGAAGGTGACCGCAAACGGACTGAGGGGGCGCCCCTGTGCCTTCCCCCCAGATGGTGACCGCGGACAGACGGACCGAGGGGGCTCCCCTGTCCGGTGCCCCTGGAAGGTGATCGCAAACGGACTGAGGGGGCACCCCTGTCCCTTCCCCCCAGAGGGTGACCGCGGACAGATGGACCAAGGGGGCTCCCCTGTCCTGTCCCCCCAGAAGGAGATCATGAACGGACTGAGGGGGATTCCCCTGTCCCATCCCCCATCTGAAATCATGTACTGTTTGAGTAGATCCTGACTTACTTTGTAACTGTTAAAAAAGTATGTTCTGTATGAATGTGTAGTATGAATGTAATCCGGACACACTACATCCGCCATGTTGTCATTATCATGTGACCTACCAGTGTCAGTTGCGTCACTTCACCTACATTCATAAATCCCCTCCTGTGGCCTCATGGGATAGTAGTGTCCATCGAGTGCACACTTCAGAATCTCGCTGGAAGTAGTACGTCATGTAGGGACTTTTCACCTACTGTTTTTCGAATACTATGTATTCGGACATACTGTTCTGTAGGCATACTGTTTTTCACACTATATAGTATGGAAGTATTTGATTTCCAACGCAGCGATAGTGTTTATTATTATTATTATTTATGACAAGATAAATTAAATATGACTGATGGAAGTTCCTCTAAATAATTGATACTATCTTCTGTTGCAGTGGACAGAAACACTTATGATTATATTCTTGTTTTGAATTAAAAAGACTTCTCAGTGCATCAAAGGGTTAATATCTATAAGGGTTAATATCGGTATAAAAATTATGTGCGAGTGTTAATTGAGAGTTTAAATAACTTTTCTATAACTTGTACCATCTCTCTAGCTCTAAAGTCATTTCACCTTGTACTATGCACTGGCTTTGTTCACTGCTGAGTGTAATATACACCCGGATGATTAATTATACTGGTCAGATCGGCCATGAAGACCCAAACATTCCTGTGTCTCTCTCTCTCGGCTCTGAGTGTTCTAGCAGGATTGACATAGGACAGGAACGAACAGATGTAGTTTACATCTGACAGTAAATGGCACATGACACTGAGCTCTGTACGAATTTCCAGATGAGAACAGTTTCTGTTCTAAATAAATTTAGAATAGCACAGTCTGTAATCATCAACTAGCATCATTCTTTAACACTCACTATAAGAAGAGCCTTTGAAATGTGTTTGTTTCAGCTACAGAAAAAAACAGTGGGAAATGTTAGAAGCTAGTAGTTTATCAAGAAAATGCTTCAGGTGGGTAAATAATCACATTATTTAGACTTGCTCAGATACACACAGCCCATAGGTGTGTTAGTGTGTGTGTGTGGCTAATTAAAGAGCAGTTAGCTTTGTGGAGCAGGTTCCTGGAGAGGCACTCGTTACCCTGTCCATGTGTTTCTGACCCCCATCGTCACGTCAGTGTCCTTTTCTACAACACACACACACACACACTAATGAGCCATGAGGGGATTGAGTAGAGCAGAATAAATACACTCACCGACTATCATATCAACACACAGTCGGTGAGCGGGAATGTGGGAATGATGTCATCTCCAGCGTTTGACTGTCTAGACCAGTGGTGCTCAACTCTGGTCCTGGCGCAGATTGTGCGAATATTTTGAGGTATTGTGTTAGGAGGGCCTGTGCCAAAACCTGTGCCAAATCAAAATGTGTGTGTGTCAAGCGGACCCTGCAAATGAGCGGGAACAACGCTAGGAAGATGGATTGTGTTTAGAGAGAGAACAATCAAAGTGTACAGTAGGAAGAAATTGATTTTAAAACAGACATTGCTGTACACCTGTTAAGGCTGTGTGTGTATGTGTGTGTGTGTTTTTGTGACATATCAGGACACAAATTTGTATAATGACATGGGTATGACATAGGTATTACAAGGAGAGGGTGACTTATGAGGACATTACCCCATGTCCCCATTTTTCAAAAGACTTATAAATCATACAGAATGAGTTTATTTGAGAGAGTAAAAATGTGCACAGTTTCCTGTGATGGGTAGGTTTAGGGGTAGGGGTAGTGTAGGGGGATAGAAAATACAGTTTGTACAGTATAAAAACCATTACGCCTATGGAATGTCCCCACAATTCACAAAACTAAACGTGTGTGTGTGTAATACAGATCCAGAGCATGGGTGACTCTAGGGTTTCAGTCTTAGGGAGGCTCAATCCCTTATCTGAACACGAGAAGGTGAGGGTCAGAGCTTGTTATAAGTTGCAAAATCTTACTTGATTTTTTTTATTTTGCTGAAACCACCCTAAATAGGAACTAGCAGCACATATAATCTGGATTACTCCTTCAGTTCTTGCTCTAATCTTTCCGTTTTGGCCATTATTATTATTATTTTACAGATTTTTCAGGATGTAAAAAGATGAATTTAATTTATATCTAAATTTATTTTGACATTAAAGATAAAAAACCAAAAAGCTAGATATGTACATTTAATAGACTTGAGGTCAAAGGTCATTTTTGGTGGTGGTTTTCTCATAGTGACCACCTTATTTTAAGAGGGTCCAGTTAAATTTCTCAATCAGTTTGTTTCATTTTTGTGAGAACAATTCCTGGTTTACAATGCACTGGTAGTATTTTAACATTAAAATATTCATAAAATTGGAAGATAAAGAATAGAGATGAGATCAATATGTTGTTCATCCAAGTGACCACTGTGCCTGGCATTTCCTGTGTGTATAAATATTTAATTTTGTCCTCAAGTCTTATTCTTTCTTCTTTTCTTCTCTTATATTACTTTCTTTTACATTTATTCAGTTTTATTTGTTCTTTTAATGAAGCAATGTCTTTTAGTGCAAGCCTCATTTTTGGTCTAAATTACCAACAAATACAGGACATTTTATGGTTATTTAGTGTGGGTTATTATGTTTTAAGCATGTATTTATAGCCTAACATGTGCACAAACAACTCATTAAGCAGAAATCCTTTGGGAAACAATTATGAAGTAAACACAAAGAGTGCAGTAAATGAAGCCTCATTTAGAAGAAAGTCGTATTTAACATTCTTTGATAACTTTTTAAAGTTCTTATACTTTTTAGCTAATGAGTGCAGAGCGTCTCAGTAAGGATAAGTAGAAACTTCACTCTGGGCTTTTCTTGTATGACTCTTATCGTCTGCTTTGAGGCACGAATTTCATTAGGCTCCATATACCACAACATACAACAACCAAAGCTAACATACTGGCACGGTGAAAGCATTGCTACCTTTTTTGGCATTTTGTCTTTTTGACAACACATATCCCTTGTAATCTCACCTGCTCCGAATATCAAATGGGAGCATTTTTAACCTCGTATTTCCGATCATCTACGGCGCATTCAAACAGGGCGGTGTGGTCCTATCTAAACACTCGGCATTCATAGCACGATGACAGGGTGTGTTTCAAAGCACTCTCTCTGCATTCTTCATATGTCTCCTTAAAGACACAGCTACTGTACTGTGGGTGCCTGCCAGTCTGCTAACCTCTACCCAAGACAATGTCTTAGGCTCCTTGAAATCCCTACTATTAGATAAAAGAAAGAAAAGAGGTGATCCCTTAATACGGCTGAATGGCACGTCTCGGCCTCAGTGGCTGGGTTGTTCTTTTTTGTTTGCGTTTGACACAGAACGATCACCTAGTTTGGCATTTCCCAAGTCTTTGTCTGAGATGAACCTCTGCAAAATTACTGTTTGAAGTACTTACAATATTTTGGCTGTCTGCGAAGTTTTAGTCATTATTATCCACCGGCTTTGAGGTCATACATCACGTACAGCTTCTTCCCTCCTCGCAAACTTATGATCAAAATGTTCTCGGTTAATTCTATGTTTTACGTAGATTAGAAGGAGAATGTTTCGCCTTTAATTTTGAGAATTGTAACTAGCGTCCTTTACTCCACCCCGTTCACAATGGATGGGATGTAGAATCACAGAAGTAATGATTACACGGCTATAAGCAAACGTTTCAGCCGTTTAGTCTATGCTTGACTCATAGGTTTGCAGAATCAGGGTAGTTATTATAAAGGAAGCCATGGTAATCTGCACACATTCAGTTTGGGGTATCGGGTTAAGAAACACACAACCTGTGGGGTTCGGCATCAGTGTATTACAGGATATTTCAGATTTTGGTTGTGGTTATTATTAGAGATGGTTGTGGTACAGTGTGTGCATGTTTTTATCATGCATCCATGATAAAGAAAAGAAAAAAAAAACTATAGTTTAAACTAGTTTAAAATGCAGGTGCAGTTTTTTTTCTTTTTCTTCTTTTTCTTTCTCTCTCACATGGTTTTGAAAAACATCCTTATACCTTGAATGCATATAAGTGTTTATACGATAAGGTACATATGATATACTTTATCAAATATAATCAAATCATAATTATCCTTACATTTTTGGGGAGTACAATTTTTTGTACCATTTTTTGGGGAGTTTTACAACCTGAACTAACATTGCCTTGTCATAAATGGTCAAATTATATATAATATACTTCCTATTTTATGTTTTGTTGTGTTGGTTGCACCACATAGCTTTAATTTGGTGGACAAAAGTTTTTCAAACATTAATAAGCATTTTATTCTCTCTAAAAAAACAATAATTAAAGAGTATGCTAAACTACTTAAAAAGTTTCCTTTTCAAGATTTTTTTTTTTTTTTTTTTTTTTTTTTTCTTCAATTTAATATCAGGACAGTTGTATCACCCTGACATTTTTTACTTAAAATAAAGGGAATTTTAATTCAGAAATTTAAAACATGCTCTTAATAAGAGGTGGTTTCAAGTTACTGTACTGTACACAGTAAAAAAATCTGGTGGCAACATTTTAGGTTTTACGGGACGGCACTTAGTTTACTGTCTATTTTAAAGTTAAAATCCATATAGTTTAAAGGTTTATATTGTAATAATTACAGTTAACTGTTTATTTTACACACTGTAAAAAAAAGAAATCCTTTATTTACAGCAGCTGCGGTTGCCATGAAATTTACTGTAAAAATTACAGTAGTAATCTGTAATTACAATTTACAGATTTAACTTAAATTTATAGTAAAAAAAAAATCATTAACTGATATAATATTAATTTACCAATCTTTTGAAATACTAATTTCTGGTTTGTACGTTTGTAATTCACTGACAATCTCCAAACACAGTGGTGATGAGAGTCACATGATGAATCAAAATTAATCACAAGCAGCTTTTCCAAAAGCTGAGGAATGCTAATATCTAGAAGGTGCAGACAGTGTCATTCAAACAAACACTAAACACCATCATGGTAACACACATGAAATTTTAAAAATGCAATAAACATTAATTTAACAACATTAGATGTAACATAAAACCCTAATGTACATAACTGATTAGAAAAAACTAAGAAGAAACAGAGTTATTTCAATGAAAACACATCAAATGTGAAGTGTCACGCAGGGAATTATGGGAATGTCAATTTACGTTTTTCACTGTAAATTATACAATGACTTGTTATTTTTTACTTCCTGTAAATTTAACAATATTTTACTGTAAAATTACATTAAATGTACAGTTAGATCTATTACAGTTTTTCACCGTTTTCTGTAAACCAGTTAACTGATTTTCATCGTAGCATTTTTACAGTCTTTTACCGGTAAAATCACAATAAATTTTACAGTGTATGTATGAATTGCATGTTTAATGTATTTTGAACAAATGAATACAGGACAAAATAAGCTCTTGTAATATTTCTGTGCTCTGGATAGATTTTTCTGCATATTTCAACAAACATTTTGGAATCACGGAATGCCCTCTCTTTCTTGCACACACATACAATATGATTCATAGTTCATGGTATAAGGTTCTTATTTGATTTTACTTGAGTATCTTGTTCAAAGCCCCAAGGCTACCTCTGCTCCTAATAGTAAATTGGCTCTGCAGAGAGCAAGTAATAATGATCATACAGCTGAAAACAATTGTATTGTTTAACTGGTGGGCATTACTCATTCTGGGCATATCTGTTCATTTATTTTGAGGCTACTTTACTTTTACATTTATTTGTTTTTATTTTTGCACGCAACACACTGCCATCATGCTTGCAGCATTTCCTGTTTCTTAAAGCTTTTTTTTTTTTTTTGGTACAGTTTGTCTTTTTAATATCTTTTTACCCTACAAGCAAAAGAAACACATCCCCTAAACAAAAAGTGTCTTATATTTGTATAGCCCATTCATAAGATTAACAACAAATGCATTAAAAATAAATGCTACTGCACAGTGCACATCACAGTAGTCTAGATAAGCATGTCTTGGCATCATCTGCACCGTTATGCTTGACCAGAAAGGTAAACGGCTGTGCTATCCGGATAGTCTCCGAGGAAGAATTCCACCTGGAAACAAACAGGTTGCTCGTGGCTCGGATGAGGGGAATGTTTCCCCATCTGTGCCCGATGGAAAAGTGTGTGTGAGAGGAGCGCTTGACAGGACTCTCGGCTTTCTGCCCCGCCACTAATGATGTGGAAACGCCTCCATCTCTGTCGGAACGAATGCTCTGAAGGATTTATAGTGAGCCTGTGGCTTAGCAAGAGCCCGTAAGCTCGCTAAATTACTAATGTATCATTTGATGAATAGGCATTTCTGCCGTTCACTTTGAGAATTGTGATTTCCTGTTTTTTTATTCCCCCTACAGAAGTGCTGCACTTCAGTGGCAATCAGTTTACTAAAATGTCCACCTGTCAAAGTCAAGTACATCTGTACGCAATCTTTTGTTTTATGTACTTTGTACTGAAACTAAAAGGCCCCCTGTCAACAGCAGCTCCGTTGCAAAGTAAGACCTTGACTGAGAGACCCATACAAGTTGCTTATACTGTTTATTTTTAAAGGAGGAAGGCAACAGCATTTTTTGCCCTGCGGGTAGCAATGCATTCTGAGCTTGGGCTAAAGCTCTGAATGATGGTAAATCCATTCAGTGTGTGTTTGTTCTCCTCAAAGCAGAGCTTTATCAGATATTCCAGAGAACTCAATCTATTGCCTGCCCTTAGGTGATTTGTAATGGCTGATCATTGTCTATAATGCATAATACATTACTGCGGGTCCCCCGCTCCTATCAATTCAGCTCACTTCAAATGCCTCTGTCAGCCTATCTCACCCTTGAGCCAGTCCGGATGTATGAATAATGTGTTTAAAAAATCAATTGAAGGGATTGGGTCTTCCCTGTAGCGTCTGTTTATCAACAGCGTCTTTAGAGGTACCAGATTCCCCCTGCCGTCTTGAGGGAAAAGTGTGTGAAATAAGTTATGAGTAAACAAAATGCATACAATTTCCCTCTGTCGCTAAAATTTCAGCAGGCTGATAATGGAGTGAAAAGACGTGATGTATATGACTGAAGGATGAACCGAATGGGGAAAGAGAGAGAGAGAGAGTGGAAATGCTTCTCAGTCGCCCCATCTGGCCCCTCCTCTCCCTCTGTGAGGGGATTTGAGTTTTATTTACATTTCACAGGGGCTATTATCCCCTCATTAGTGTAGCTCTAGAGGGGTCTGAATTACCCCAAGAGCCGGTTAAGAGCTCAGCGCATTTAGCGGCTGAACTAAAACAACCAAATCTTTTTTAATAAAGCAAACGTAGCATGCTGAAGGTGCGGTTACATTAGTAAGATTTCTGCGACGTATGAAGCACAGCTCGCACAGAAGGCTTTTTCAAAACAGACAGCTTTCTGATGCAAATCGTGTGGATTCCTATTTAAATGAATGGATTTTGCCTCAGAAAATTTGCTGATCAATGGTAGGCTATATGGGATTGCATCTTAAAGTCACCATGAAATCAAAACTGACCTTTTTTAATGGAATATTGCAGTAATTATTATAAATGATTTATCTGTGCACATCATTATTTTTTAAAAATTCATGTGCCCTCATAATCTTTAATTAAATTAACTTCCCTCTATATCTTGCAAAGACATCTTTTCTCCAATAACGCGTTTACTAGTCTGAGGGCGGGGCAACCTGTCACATCATGAGATCACAGCAAAAGCAAACCACAACCATCCAATCCCCACTGGACAAAATCAAGCCCCGCCCTACATTTTTTTTCTTGTTTGAGAAGACATTTCACTTGGATATACACAGTGTTGCCAAGTCTGCGGTTTTCTCGCGGAATTGGGCTACTTTAACACTGTTGCCGCATAGGGCTGGGTATTGACACAATTTTCACAATTCGATTCGATTACTATTCACATGCTTTCGATTCGATTACGATTTCGACTCGATTATTTTGGATGTAGTATTTCAGTTACAGTACATAGCAAATTTTCTACAGGAAAAAAAAATCTCTCAACTAATGCTATAATAAATAATAATATTGAAGGTTAAATTAACTTATTTATATACAAACACTTAAATTACACTCAATGATGTTTTTATTATAAATAAAGTTTAGAATTACATAACCATATTTCTACTCCAATTAGTTTTTTTTAAATATAAACATTTAAATCATGGCTGTCATAACTGATTTATTCAAACATGCATTAAATATTGAAGAACATTAAAAATGATAATCAATATGTAACGGTGCATAGCTATATTTATCAGAATGTTGCTTTAGAGTACACTTTTCTAGCTGACTAACGAGTTTATGGTCACTGAATATGTTTTTCTGAGGTAAATGTGACATTACGTGACATTGTTTACAAGCTGTTTTATTGACGTCTTTCCGAGGTTGAAACACTGATTGAGCTATTCTTGTGTAAATAAGACATGATACGGATTTCTGTAAGTTGTACTGTATATTTTAACATACCTTCAGATGTTTAGTCATGTTTATTTCGCGCTGTAACTGCTATTAAAGCGGAGGAGAGGATGTTCACATGCGCTCCGTGCTGCCGCTTCTCTTTAACTGGGGCGCTAAAGCGATCTGTCACGTCACATTAAACAGCGCTAAAACGGTATTTATTTTTTGAATCTCATAATAAGATGGACGTCATTTGAAATCTGAGACTTTGCTTCATATCAAAAGTAACAAAGCACAAAGATTATTGCGATTTATTGGATGGGAGGCGCATATTCTGCTTATTCATCAACTGAAAACGACTAGACTGATCAATTCTTGGGACTTCGATATCGATATCAGTTCGTAAAAATGAGAATCGATTAAAATCGAGAAATCGATATTTTTTACCCAGCCCTATTGCCACAGGTTGTTTTTCATGTCTGTGGATTGAAATGACTCCGTATAACATATTTAGTCCCTGAAATGCGAATTTTTCCAGGGGAACCACAACAAAAACATGGATTTTACCTCCGGAACATGATTTTTACCGGGAGATTGGGCTAGTTTTGAGTAGCAATTGGGCGGGTTTTATTGTGAAAACCTGGCACCCCTGGATATACATCACATTAGGGAAGAAAAGACTATCTCAATGCTGCCTTTATCACCGTTTAAAGCGCAAATCTATGCTAATTATCACTGACAAGATTCCAGGTTCACCTGAATTGCCATTTCAGAAATATTTAGCAACTGTAATTAGTCCAAATAAAAAAATGGTTGAAGATACACCATCTGAGTCTATTTGATCGTGTGTGTATTATTGTTAAATGTGCGACTTCAAAAAAACACATCCAGACGACACAGACAGAGCTAACAGCGAATTATTCGGTGGCATTCGATTCATTTCCCCACTCCTAACTCTCTCCCGCGCAGACACAGGGCCTCTTATAAACGCACAAGCGCCTTTGTTCTTCCTTTGAAAAAAAATGTGGCGAGAAAAAGGGGAAATATTTATAAAGCTCGGAACGATTGTGTGTGTGTACCACCGCTCGTCCCTGAAGATCGCCACGGAGATGAGGGTGATTATAGGAAATAAAAACAGCGGCGGCAGGCTCATTAGCATAATGATTTCCCCTCGCGCTCCAGCGCGCCAGAGAGGGGGAGAGAGAGCGAGAGTATGAGAGAGACTCCCAGCGCTCCTTAAGCATTTGAAGCATGTTAATAATCATTAAGTGTTTGGAGTAGAGAGGAGGGGAAAGAGAAATCTGCGAGGGTTGACTGGTTGGTTCACCTGGGCAGGACCAAATTAACCTCTCGCCTCCTTTTCCGCCTTGTTGCCGTCCCGCTGCCGTAAGGGACCTATTAGCGCAGGCTTTTAGCCGGGAGAGTGTTCGCGCTACCCTGCTATTGGCTGTGGCCATCAATAGCGTGCTATTGCTTTTAATATAGCAAGAGTTGCCTCTCTCGCTCTTTCTCTCTCTCTTTAGAGATGCTAATGGCCTATCCTGGGAGATTAGATAAAACAGTACAGAAATCAGCTCATTAGCGGACACAGATGCTAACGAGTGTGGTGTGGCATATCAACACTGTGCCTGATGCCTATGTCTCGTTACTAGTCCTGCCAACCTAGCATTCACCTACCTGTCTTCGTCAGCTTTCAGAATGTGACACTCAAGATTTATTAGCTGGTAAATTGATTTTTTTATGTAATAGCATTTAACAGTGTTCAGATTAATTTTGTGTCTGACCTTATTTTATCAAGTTGAGGACTGATATAAAGGTGTGTAACATCCAGTAGTGTCAGGCTCAAATCAATTTGACTTTGATAATCGGATAAGATTTTTCATCCCCAGCAATTACGCTGGGTTTCATTTTGCATTATGGAAGAGCAGCTGTTCATAATTTCCATGGCAACGACCCTGCTGGTTACCATTTGACCTTCATGTCTCTGGGCCAATTTTAATTGGCTCTTGTATCAAATTAAAAGGCTGTGACAAACTAACCGTGGCCAGACGAATCAACACATGAAATGTTCGTGTATACTAAAACCGGAAGCTCAAACCATTCATGAGAGCAATTTTCATCTTTCCAGGGTAATGTATTTGCCTTTTGAAGTTGGAAAACACAGGAAGGAAATAGCTTGACTTAAAGTAGGTATTTGCAAATGTTGTATTTAGAGTATTTAGGCACTGACTTCACAGACACAACATTGCCACAGATATGATTATTTTTATGTGTGTATGTGTGTATTAGCTTCCCTCGTTGTCAAAAAACTCAAGGTTCAGGCCTCAGGAGTTGAAAAAGAAATAAAAATACGAGGAAAGCCCCATACCTAATGTTCTTTTTCCCCTCAGTGCATAACCAATCACATTCAAATGATGGAGTCGGACCCACATGAGGTTCTCTGTGACGGTAATGAAAAATCTCACTCTCATTTCCAAGTCAAACTCCTTTCAATCTGTCTTCCCTGATATTCATTTCCATATCTGTATAGTAAATATGGATGCAGATATGAGCTCCATTTTGCTGTATTTGTCTGTGGAAAGGCAATGATTGGTCTTATTCATCCTAGCAGGCAGGGAAAGACTCAGTTTCAGTGCAAATTCCCATAGCGACAGTTTTAATTTAGTTCAAATCTAGGGTATAAAGCACAGACCTACCTTATGTGTTAATTTAATCAAAATATGACCAAGTAGTAATATTTCATATATAGTAATCCATATTATTTTTTATTAGATTCTCATTTACTATATTACTATAATAATTATTTTTTAATTAAAACAAATAAAAACTATAACAAATATCAACATAATGTATAAATACTTAAATAATTTAATATATATATAATTTTAATAGTATAACATTTTTTATAATTTCTAAATAATTTATTTATTTTTAACTTTTTTTAATTATATGCATTGCAGTGAAAAGGATGGGGGTGCTTAATTTAAAATTGAATGAATGAATGAATGAATGAATAAATTAATCAATTAATTAATTAAAAAACCTTAATGGTTTCAAAACTGCTTCATTTTCTTAATGCAAAATATAATTTCTTTAATAACAATTTACAATAAGGTTTCATTATTTAACATTAGTCACTAAAAATGAACAATATTCTTGTTCTACAGTATTAATCAATCTTAGTTAATGTTATTCTCAGAATTTACTGATATATTTTTAAGATCAAAAGTTTTATCTGTTAACATTAGTTAATGCACTGTGAACTGACATGAACATTTGATTAACATTTTATTTTATTTAAATGCGGTAAAAATGCTATATTGCTCATTGTTAGTTAATGTTATGCTGCGTTCCAGGCAGGTTTTTGAGCCCGTAAGTCATGACTTCAAACCACGACTCACGAGTTTGTAGCGTTCCAGGCAAGTCACGCCAAACTGCCTGAGTGTAAACAAACCAGAATGGCGGACCGTACGGGCTTATGCTCATTTACAATCATTTCTATCACCAAAGGTGCTTACTCTTTGCTTATTTGAGGAAAAATGGCACATAAGGCCTTTTATTTTACTTTATTTTACTGTGCACTTGTATAAACACCGCATCCGTAGGGGCTGCCATTGTTGTTCGCTGGGTTATTTGACAGAGCGCGGAACTGGGAGTACATTGATCTAGTACGAGTTCACGGGTGGGAAGTCACAGGTTTGACTGCTGTTCCAGTGCACTTTCACGGGTAGAAGGTTGGAAAAACACTGGTTACGGGTTGCCTGGAACGCAGCATTAGTTAAAGGAATAATATGTCGTTTTTCACCGCTAGAGGTCACATATTCAATTAATAATCTGACGGCTCGGGCAGAAATCATATTAAAGGGTTAGTTCACCCAAAAATTTAAATTCTGTCATTTATTACTTATCCTCATGCCGTTCCACACCCGTAAGACCTTTGTTAATCTTCGGAACACAAATTAAGATATTTTTGTTGAAATCCGATGGCTCCGTGAGGCCTGCATAGGGAGCAATGACATTTCCTCTCTCAAGATCCATAAAGGTACTAAAAACATATTTAAATCAGTTCATGTGAGTACAGTGGTTCAATATTAATATTATAAAGCGACGAGAATATTTTTGGTGCGCCAAAAAAAACAAAATAACGACTTATATAGTGATGGCCGATTTCAAAACACTGCTTCAGGAAGCTTCAGAGCATAATGAATCAGCGTGTCGAATCAGTGGTTTGGAGCGCCAAAGTCACGTGATTTCAGCAGTTTGGCGATTTGACATGCTATCCGAATCATGATTCGATACGCTGATTCATAATGCTCCGAAGCTTCCTAAAGCAGTGTTTTGAAATCGGCCATCACTATATAAGTCGTTATTTTGTTTTTTTGGCACACCAAATTATTTCGTTTTTTTGGCACACATATTCTCGTCACGTTATAATGTTAATATTGAACCACTGTACTCACATGAACTGATTTAAATATGTTTTTAGTACCTTTATGGATCTTGAGATTCCGCTTCTTCTGAAGTGTATGTGGGGCAACGCAGCGGTGGTTTATCATATTAGATACATTTGTGTGTTGAAATTTGTTATAATGCTACTCTCTGCTTTCACTCTGCGGCTACTATGAGATACTTGTTGCACACTGCAGTAAGCTAGATCAATATTAGTCATGGTAAAATATGGTACTTATGGTAAATCAAGAAAATGAGATTTAAACAATAAGACTTACTGTGTTGAGCTATATAACATGATTAGATTTCTGTTGATGAATGTATCCAAACAGTTGCTCACCTGTCATAAAACACATAATATATTAAAGCATCTTTTTCCATGGTTTCTACAAAATAAACCGTAAACCAAGGGTAACGCGGGTATTATGTCATTGATAGGCAATGCCTATCACACGGACACATGGTCCGTGTCCTGGTTAAAAGTGCTTATTTCTCTGGATTTAAATATTATTAGAAACATTTTGGGATAATGTAAGTACACAAGTCAACAAAATATATAACATTGTTCTAGTGGCTTTTGGATGTTTTATTCCAAAAATCTTACATATTGTGCTTTTAACACGTTTACAGACAAGAACTTTTTTTAAAGTCTTATCTTCTCCTTCTTTCTTTCTTTGGATTATAATGATATGGACAACTTTACAACTTTAAGACTTGCCACTTAATGTTTGTTGAGTTCTGAAATGAGCAATGTTCAGTCAGTAAATAAAAGACTTCATTAATCATGTTGTTTTAAAAAAGTATTTAATTTTCCTTGTTCTTTTGTTCAGCCATAAACACACTGTTGCAGACATTTACAGTCAGTCCTTAAGAACGGATCAGGCGTGCTGTTCTTTCAGATTCATATTCAACCTGAGGTTCTCCATCTGACATTCCCTTTCCTGAGCGCTCCTAAGCATCTCCCCCAGCATCCCTCTTTCTCTCTCTCAGAGCTCAGCAGTGGGGACTGAGATTAGCCTAACCAGATTAGAGTGCTCTAATGCATTATTCCTCAACCCTTCCCTCCACTGCAAATCCACTCATGTGAAAATAATACACATCCCTGTGTCAATCACTCTGGCCTGACCCCACTGGTGCCAAAGCAGCCTCAGCACCATTAACTCCTACAAATGATTATAACTATAACAAATGTGACCTCTGAAATCCACCACTGTAAACAGGGAAGCAATCGGAAAACTTGGAAGATGACTCGAGGAATGCCAGTGTCTTGTGTACAGTCAGTTTGGGTACACTCTAAAAAATGTGTAAATATCTCAATAATAAACAACTATGCTACCTCAATAAAATTTCTGAATATGACTTAAAGGGATAATTCACTCATAAATAAAAATTCTGTCATCATTTACTCACCCTAAGTTTGTTCCAAACCTGTTTGAATTTCTTTCTTCTGCTGAACAGAAAAGAAGATATTTTGAAGAATGTTGAGAACCAAACAGTTGATGGGCCCCTCCAGAGGGCAGATGGATCTGACTTTGACCTGGACCGAGGCACCCTCCCTGGGCTGGAGGAGGAGGTTGGAGAGCATGGAGGTTCGGCCAAATACTGCCACTTCGGACTCAGTCGTTTTTTGAGGAGGACCTTCCTACAGGGTGTCTTTCGTGCCTTTTGACTTCTTTTTTCTTTTTTTTTCATACTATGGAAATCAATGGGGGCCCATAATCTTCAAAATATCTTCTTTTGGAACAACTTGAGGGTGAGTAAATGAAGACAGAATTTTCATTTTTGAGTGAACTATCCCTTTAAGTGATAAGTTTGAGTTGTATGTACCAAAATAAATGCCTAAATATCCAAAAGTCTTTGAGTCTTCTCAGTTTTATTTGTCATCGTACCAAATGTAGTTATTCATATCTACTTACATTTTTAACTCGCATTTACTCAATTCCTAATTCATTGACTTTACAGCTTTAAAATGTACTCCTTATTTTTTAAAATGTTTTACCCCAAAAAAATCGAGTACAGTTTAAGTTTTTAGAGTCTAATGAAATTGGCTCTATGTTTAATGCCAAAGGATGTTGAAATTCTGCCATGGAGCACAGAGATCTACTGACATGTGGTTGCCATGGAAATTAAGTGATGCCATATTTTGACATGATAATGTCCTGCACTGGCTGTCTGACTTGGTGGGGTTCAGCGAGGGGGATAATCTATTCCTTCCCTTTGAGATGCTGGCCTGGGGGGTGGGGGAGAGGAGCGCCAGGAGAGCTCTTCTGTCTTCAATCATATCAGAGGAAAGCTCCTCCATTAGAGGCACAAAGACATCTGAAGTCCGAGAGAGAGCAGAGGTCTCCTCTTATTTCCTGTGTAATGTATTCTGGGAAATTGTCTGGATTTATTCCTCCTGCAGAAGTCAGGAACGTGTGCGGGTCTGCTGGAGTCACTCTGTGAACATCGATATTGACACATTTGGCCACATAACCTAGTTGTTTGTTATACTTCAGCAAACGCACACACACACACACACACACACACACACACACACACACACACACACACACACACACACACACACACACACACACACACACCTGTATGGACCCCACAACCGACTGCTGTGTAAAGGCATTAATTATAGATAAGAGGCAGATGAAAGATTGATGACTGGTTGATAAAGTGTGTGCTGATCCCATCGGCTCTGTAAAGACATCAGGAAGGAGTCTTGACTGCTTGACAAGATGGTCCAAAGGGAGCAACAGCCATAGGTGATGACATTTAGCGCACATCTTCTGCTCTCCTGTCCGCAGAAATCAACCTAAGCTGATGAATATAATAGCTTATAGAATATATGATAATAAAGCTTTACATTTTTCAGTAGATTCAATTGTATCATAAAGTCAGTTGAATTCATGTCAGTAGAATGCATGAAACAACTTAAGACTCATATATAGTAAATACAAATACAGGACTAGATAATTCAGCAAAAATTGAAATTCTGTCATCATTTACTTGCTCTCATGTTGTCCCAAACCTGTATCACTTTATTTCTTTTGTGGAACAAAACATTTTTTGGCCGTACAATGGAAGTCAATGGTAGTCAAATCTGTATGATTACCAACATTCTTCAAAATCTTGATTTATGCTCCACAGAAAGTCATACAGGTTTGGAATGACACAGTGTGTAAATTATAATTTAAATTTTTGGCTGAACTATTCCTTTAGCAAAAAATATAATTTATATTGTCATAAACCAAAAGTTAAATAGTGTCAAGGAGTTAAATTTGACTAAATGTATAGGTCAGTAGGTCTAGACCTGCATTTTTCCAGCTCCACTAATGCCAAAGGATGTTGAAATTCATGTTGACTTTAAATTCTGAGACTTGCTGATTCTGTACTTTTGAAATGACACTTGAGAACAAGAAATGTAATTAACTGAATGAAAAATAATTAAATACCGTTTTTTGTAGCATAATTAAACTCCATGATGGTTCTCACAGATGGGAGAATCTGTCACCTGTTCACAAAATGTGCTTTTGTTTGAAAGAGACAATCACTTAACTTTAACAGTGTTTTGCTCATCCAAAATTTTGTCTTACTCAAGAGATCCTTCATTTCCCAGCATGACACATGGGAATCATTTAAACTTTCTTTGTGTGTGTGTGTGTGTGTGTGTGCGTGCATTTTTGTGACATATCAGGACACAAATTTGTATAATGACATGGGTATGACATAGGTATTACAAGGAGAGGGTGACTTATGAGGACATTACCCCATGTCCCCATTTTTCAAAAGGCCTATAAATCATACAGAATGAGTTTATTTGAGAGAGTAAAAATGTGCACAGTTTTCTGTGATGGGTAGGTTTAGGAGTAAGGGTAGTGTAGAGGGATAGAAAATACGGTTTGTACAGTATAAAAACCATTAATTCACAAAAACAAACTTGTGTGAGTGTGTGTGTGGTCCTGGTAAACCCTACGTTATGAGGACAAAATGTATTTACAAAAAATGCTCCAAAATCTGTGTCCTTGTGGGAAAAATTTTTGGTCCCCATGAGGAAAACAGATTATAAATCAGACTAAGTGATGTTTTTTGAAAATGTAAGTTTTCTGTGATTGTTAGGTTTAGGGGTAGGGGTAGAGGATGGAATATAGGCTACCATTTGTACAGTATAAAAATCATGTCTATGGAATGTTCCCATAAAACATGAAAACCCAACATACGTGTGTGTGTGTGTGTGTGTGTGTGTGTGAGTGTGAATGTATGCAGAACAAAAATATACATTGTTGTCTTGGATTAGCAACAGAAGGAGAGAATGTTATATTTGTTTTCATGCATATATGCTATATATGTATATAGCATATATTATATGTGTGTGTGTGTGTGTGTTTGTATATATTAGAATATTAGAATTGGCTTTCACACAAACTAAAACAGGCTTTCGCTCTCCTCTGTCATCCTATTACCGGCGGGGAAAAGCTCTCTGAAGTCTTCACACATTCAATTACAAAACCTGTTTACTCTGAGCCTCCCAAAGTCCCTCACCCCTGACATATTCACACAATTGTTTCCTCTTCATAAGGGGCAGATGGGTCATGAAAATCTCTTATATATATATATATATATATATATATATATATATATATATATATATATATATAAGCAACCTGCCTTATTTAATCATTTTTATTACCAGCACTTTGTGTTGGTAATGAAGAGCAGTGAGCAGCACTCATTGATTATGCCAAAGGATACATGAGTTGAGCCTCAACAGAGAGGATCATGGGAAGGGAAGTTATTTCACACAGGCATAGGTGAGCAGCTTTCCTGGACAAACATCTGTACAAGGCTCGTTTGTTCGTGACAAAATCTGAAAATTCAGAGCTTTATAGCAAACCTGATTAAATAAAAACAGGCCCTAATCCGGCGGCGTCTGCTGTATCGGTTTGCCCACACGTCTCTGTTAGACATTTGTAACCTAATTCTGTTTTGTTTCAACTGCAAGCTTAGCTGCAGGGTGTCTTGGCAAGGTTAAGCTAACATGACGTAGTGCCAGGAATAGCTGCAAGGTGTGATATGTTGAAATGGACTCTACTGACATGAAGCTTTAATTAACTCGCGGCGAAAACAAGTCGGGAAGTTTTATCTCTGTTCAAACTGTGTTTATTTAACTTTTTACATCAGAAATTGTATAAAAATGCTTTTCAGAAAGGATGATTTTACTTTTAATTCACGCGTTTTATTGTTTAAATGAATGTTAGGCTACCTAACCTTCCACAGGCTACATTGTTAGGCCTAACTAACCATATGTCATTCATTTAATAAACGGGTCGTAATGCCATTCGCATTTTTAACGGCACTGCTAACTCATTTTACACTCAGGATGTATTTAAAATAAGTCCATATTGTAAACAGCTTGAAAAGGTGCAGTCATTGACTTCTCCATCGATTAGCTAGTGAGGCGAGCTCAGTGTGTTACGACATCAGACTCCTCCTCTCAAAGAAAAGATCTGATGCTCTTTTATAGACACATCTCATGTGGGGGATGACGGCAAATGCTATTCCTCAATTATTTACACCGCTTAAATGGCAGCCACTGCAGGGTGTCCATGACATGTGTGTGTTTGAATGAGGTATTTTTTTATTTGAGATTTTGTTTTTCATTTTGCTGAAATGAAAATGTTACACGCTACAGAGATAAATTAGTCGCCAGTGTTTCGAAAACAACAACAACAAAAAATGCTGGATGCTAATTGTTGATGTGAGAAAGTGATTGAGATTTCTCAGTGAAGAATTTTTTTTAATTATTGTAAACGAAACGTATACAGGTATGCATTTACAATACGAATGTAGGCCTACAATGTATTTAATCATACTCTTTTGCATATGTTACGTTTGATTATAGGCAGTTTGATAGATTGTATACTCTATACCTGACTGTTCTTGTCACAAGGCTGCCCTCTATCTTTCAACTAAGGGAATGCATATTGTCTAAATGTGGCTAAGAGAATTTTACACATAATCGAACTTTTAGTCAGTTTAGCTATATTCTGAATGTTAGAAAAAATTAAGAGTGAGATTAATTATATTAAACCATCTAGATTTACTATTAAAAAGTGGCAAACATGCAATTGTTACCTATTTGTGACTGATTTATTACAATAAAATGAGTTTTATTGGTTAATGTAGGCTATTTTGGTTGACTTGGATAAAACCAGTTACATTAGATGTTACCATTTTGTTTTTCAGTGTAGAACTAACTGATTTGACAGTTATTTGAAAGACAATTGACTGTGCTTTTTGAAGGCGAGGATTTTCTAAGTGTATAATGGCATACAAACATTGTCATTATGGACTGAAATTCCAAAGCTCTAATGTAATTTAAGGTTTAAGAAATTGTTATGAGTGTAGAGGGTGTGATCTGACTGAGATATCAACAGAAATGCTTTCAGGATGTAACCACACGGTGGAGGTCTGGTGCTTAATGATTGTAATAAAGACAGTTTAGAAATGAATTGTAGCTGAAAATGATTGGATTCACTGAAACGCAATGAAATATGGTCCATGGTGTATTAAAGTATCATACATCTAAAACAAGAATCAATAATGTCGTAAATTTAATATGTGTTCCTTACATATTCATGGTTGACTAAAGAGAAGATAATTAATTTAAAATATGCAGTACATTATATATTGTACATTAATAATGTAATATAACCATTTAATGCCTGAATTGAGTTTTACATGCAAAGCTGCCAGTACCACTGATTGATTACTCCACAACTAATTTCTCTTGCTGGGAGCAAGTACATCTGGAGCTGAGTGCACACACTTCGGAGGCCGTCACCTGTCAATCATTCCTGTAATTGATGATTTGGCCGATCTTGTGTCTGCTCAACCCCCTGCAAAGGAAACTTGTACTGTATCCACTCAGAACAGCCAGCTGCCAGTCAAAGCTAGTCACACTCAGTCTTTTCCCCTGCTCGACAAAATCAGTCAATCCTTGTCTCACAGTTCGTCCATATGGAATCAACCCTGCTGTCAATCAGACCACAGGTCAGTACAGCCCAAAGATCTCAGCAGATGGAACCAGCCAATCCCTGTTGTTTTTCTTTTTCTCTCTTAGATGATTGAATCTATAAGGTATAGTGTCTTTTACTGCACCTCCAGGCTGTTGAATTCGTTTGAAGAGGGTCGAATCAAATCACAATAGTGATGATACTGATGTAATGTTACAGAATGAAGGCTGAGGTTGCTAGCGCAGCAAGACGGTGGTGTCCCTGAAGATCCTGAACTCTTAATTATGGTGAAATAATCGGTGCGTGCAGCGTAGCCTCGGGCTGCCGGCCCCAGAGGTGAGCTCTACACAGGCACACAGAGAACACAGAGCAGAGAAGATATTGGTACTGCTCTGAAAACGCTGTGTAGTTCAGCCAAAGCGAACAGGTTTAGATTAATCTGCGATAAAGGTAGTGATGGTCTGGTTTTACAATGTCTTTATAAAGCAATATATATATATTTGGCTGTTTAAATACAGATATATTTACTTTCATTCAAAAAATTGGACTCATTTTGGTCAGTGGAACATGTTCGTGGTTAATGTGATGAACTACATCTGTGGTTACTTTGCAGGACATCTGTGAGAACTTGAAGAGAACTGACCTCACCTTGGTACCAGTTACTTCAAAGTGGTTGAATAAGTTGTGTTTGTGCCATTTGGATTGATATTTTACATCTAATGCAGTAACATTGAGGCATTTTTCTTTTTTTTAAAGATTATGACAGGACAGTAAGTTGACAGGATGCGAAGTTGGAGAGAGAGAGGGGGAAGGGATCTGGAAAGGTCTACGAGTCGGGATTCAAATTCGGTTCGCCTGAAGCGCAACTGCGTTCTATATATATATATATATATATATACATACATATACATATATATATATGCTGCCCACAAGGCTATTGGCACAGACACATTGAGACTATTTTATTGGATATTAACAATCAAACTTGAATGGCTTACTACTTACAGTGGTCTCGGCATAAAAAAGTGGGAGAAAAGTGTTTTAACACTCAAAAATTCCGTCATCATTTGCTCACCCTCATGTCATTCCAAACCTGTATGACTTTCTATCTTCTGTGAAACACTATAAAGAAACTATTTTCAAGAATGTTGGTAATTAAACAGTTTTTGTTGCCATTGACTTATAATGAATGGACAAAAAAACACTGAAACATTTCTCAAAATATCATCTTTTGTGTTTTGCAGAGGACCAAAATCATACTGGTTTGGAATGACATAAGGTTGAGTAAATGACAGAATTTTCATTTTTGGGTTAACTGTCCCTTTAACAAATAAAAATAAAAATAAAAAATACTTGTTACCTTTAAAGACCCACTGAAGTGCCTTGGAACGTGCAGCATTATTCACTGTATTGAAACAGGAAGACAGGACGGGATATATCTAGAAGCTCCTCCCCTTTTTCAAAATTAGCCAATAGCGTTTCGCCTAGATCACAGCTCAGCCAGAGCCATTGAGCTCGTAAAACCCAATTTTTCCTCATAATCTCTAATCGTTTCTTCTCCATATTGCTTTAAAATAAAGCATTGTTTGTAGAATTCAAATGTGTCCGAACGTTTTGTGGTCTGTGCCGATTCGTGCACATGATCTGCTCTGGAGAAAACACGTGACACTAAAGCGAAAACAGACTTTATTTGCTTCAATGGAAAGCATAAGTTACACTGTCTGAATCGTTTCCTATCCTCTATAGTGAACTATGTGCCATTCACCATATAGAAACAAAATGAGTGAACAAATGACCGATTTCAGCCGCAGCTTCAGCGTCTGTTTATAGTGTAGCAGGGGGCGGGACTTTAGATTCTAGAGAGCATTTGATTGGACAGAAGATTTGATGAGAAGCTGAAGTCTGCGGAGATATCATGAAAATCTGTGAGAAGTGAGAGACTGTAAGTTTTGAACGCTTATATATCCTAAATGCAAATTTTGTCATTGTTTTGGAACACACCAGCTTATTCATAACCTTAATGCTAATATATTCATACTAAAACCTAAAAAACTTAAATTTTAGGGGGACTTTATAATGATAGTCAAGCCATGAAGACTGTGACATTGTTAACGCACCCTCATGATGTTCTAAACAGCATGACTTCCTTTATTTCTTCAGTGGAATGCAAAAGAAGATATTTTTAAGAATGTTTAAGAATGAAAGTGAATGGGGACCAAGAAACAAACAAACTCCAAAAAAGTCTTCAAAGCTTAAAGTCTTCAGAACTCATACAACTCATATGGTCACCACTTCAATTGTTTTGAAATGAGCACCTTAGACAAAAGAGGGGGAAAAAAACAACAACATGAGGGTGAGTAAATTATGACAGAATATTCATTTTTGGGTGAACTATCCCTTTATACAGTATGTACAATATTGATATCAACAGCAATTTAGAGGAGGAAGTCAATCGAACACTATTGTGTAAACCTCTTCATTTTAATCAGCACCGAGTTGGTCTTTCCCGTTCACCACCAAGAAGATCACACACGCACACACACACATATTATCTTCTGCTTATTGTGTTCCAGCCCGTGTCTTGAGATTAGGATTTTGTGATAACAGATCTCACCCTTTGAAAGTATGTGAAAAGCAGCCTAAACATCCAATCTACATGCATTCATCCCCATGACTAATCTGCAGGCCTCTAATACTGTATGTCTGCCCTGGAAACAGAGGTGCACTGAGGACAAACATCTACTGCTGCTCCCAAAGCCCAAATGAAAGCAGATTAGCGGGGGCTTTATCTGAGATGGGGCTCTCCTGTTGCTCTTTTCTGTCCCAGATCCCTTCCTTCACATTCTCCAGTAGGCACATAAAGGGGAGATTTCGGGCTTTCGGCTGCGGGTGTCTTTCGATGCATTTAAGGAAGTTTCGGTCGTCGAGGCATCCAGAGCTTTTCAGCGCTTGCGCCGAACAATGGCTACGTCCTCCATCCCCCAACTTAACTGAGCCGCGGCGGACGGAGAGTCGCCCCTGCTCGTATGAATAGGTTTGGTAAAGGCCCCTGCTGGATGGGAGAGGGCAAGGCCTGACAGCCTGGTCCTCGTGTTCCACGATAGCCCAATTGGAGGTGCCCGGCGGGGGGCCCACTTCCCCCCGGCCTCCGTCACGCTGAGATAATCAGGTTTGTGTGAGGAGTATGTGCTCTTTTGACAGTCATCATCCCCTCATTGATCCATTACACCCAAGCCTCCATTGTTCCCCAAAGTGTTTGAAATGCCTATTGGAGGAGAGGGGAGGGCTCGGCTTTTCTCAGTCCTGTCAATCAAGGCGGACATTTTTCTCACTGTTGCCATAGCCCGGGGTGAGAGGTCAGGAAAACACTGAATGAGAGTTGACGAAGCGATAATAATAGCGTATTTGGGAGGTTCTTTTCAACGGGGAATTCTGCGAACACACTAACACACAGTGAGTAAATGAAGACATGTTTGGATACCACAGCCCCGCTGTGAGACTGAGGGGGAGACAGCGGTGTTTGAAAACTAAATAGGCTTAGGAGATTTTTACCCATGAGTCTTAAGGAGAAGCCCCCTTTGAATTTGTGACCCTGCGG
This sequence comes from Megalobrama amblycephala, assembly GCF_018812025.1. Classification (NCBI taxonomy): domain Eukaryota; kingdom Metazoa; phylum Chordata; class Actinopteri; order Cypriniformes; family Xenocyprididae; genus Megalobrama; species Megalobrama amblycephala. The sequence continues at coordinate 3,441,596 of NC_063052.1, forward strand.
AGGCTCTTTATTTCTGCTCTCCTGAGCTCTGCCGAGGAGCTGAAGTGACCGAGCTGAATTGACTCCGGCCGAGAGCTTGTCGTCTTAGCTGTGATTCAACTCGACGAGTGCATCGCTTATTTGAGAAAGGTGAAAAGGATTTTAGTCTAAAAGGCAAAAAAATACTTTGAAATGAGAAATTAAGTCGGTTGCTCTTTGCAAAACTAGTCAAATCCGAACTTGTTGATTAGAAAGATTAGATTTTTTTCTTCTTTCCGTCATGTAGTAACATAACATATTGTAGTGTTTCCTTTTGTCAAAGAAACAACCCGAAATAACCAAATAGTAATATGTATTTATTTATATAATTTTTTTTTTCTTATTTAAGTAACAATTTATTTTGTCCTTACATGTACTTACTGTAGTAATAACAGTCAATTATGCATAATTACATGCAACTAACCCTTAACTAAACCCTATAGTAAGTATATGTTGTTAATTAATATTACTCACTAATTAAATGTATAATAACACCGTAACAAGGACACTTTAAAATAAAAGTGTAACCTTAATTTAAGCCTATACAATTTTATTGCTGAAATGAATAGGAATTAATATACATTTATTTATTTACATACTTAATTAGGCCTATAACATTTTAAGCATTAATATTTATTTATTTATAGGCCTATAACATTTTATTAATAAAATTAATGATAATTAAGAATTAATATGTATTTATTCACTTCCTTACTTGTAGGTCTATAACATTTGACAGCTGAAATTAATGATTAAGCATTAATATTTATTTATTAATAGGCCTATAACACTTTATTGTTTAAATGAACGATTAAGCATTTTTTTTTTTTAATGTATAGGCCTATAACATTTTATTGCTGAAATGAATAAGCATTCGTATTTGTTTGTTTTATAATATTGTATTGTTGAAATGAATGATAAAGATTTAATAATCACTTTGAATGATGCTCTACAGTCCCAACTGGATTGATAAGCCCAACTTTAGCCATTCTTTTACATTTCACCATTGTACAAACCAAGACAGCACATTGTCCCCATTGAAGATAATGACTGCGTTGACTTATTTAGAGTACAGAGGATCCCCTTGATAGCGGTGTCAAAAAGAGGCCGGTAGTTGATTTATGACCCCAAAACATGGCCCTGGCCTCACAGAAGGATAATACAATTACCCCAATATGAGCCTTGTTACTTTCAGCCAAGTGTCATGCTTGAGACGGAGGCTCTGTGGAGTCTGTTGTCTGGCTGGGCTATTTAAACGAGCGTTTATTACTCCTCCCCTTATAAATCAGTGTAGACAGTCCTGCTGAGGCCGGAGAGAGTTTCACTCAGTCCCACCGAGCACTTTTCATATGGCTTCAGTTGTTGGTTTGCTTGGTGACCCATCCATCTTTGCTGCAACACGCGGACCAATCAAGCTGCAACTAGGTGGCAAAGAAAGTAAAAAAAACAACAAACAAAAGATTTACATTCAATGCTAACAAGGCTGGTGAGATCCTAATCCTCGTCCCCTGTGTTTGCAGCATGTGGTGGAGTTTCTGCATCCTTCTAGGGTTTCTCTGGGAATGTTGAGTCCTTTTAATGGTGCCGAACCAGAAGATATTTCCCCAGTGCTGTGGAGCTGAGACTGAGCTCCCACACGAGACTCAATTTGAACAGTATGAAGACACCACTGAGGTGTTCCTCACAGAGTAAAGTAAATATTGCTCTGAAAAAGTTTACCATAGTTTTACTATGGAAACATGACTAACTATTTGACAATAATTTTGTAGATTCATGGCAAATTATAAAATGCACAATTAAGTCCCTAAATTCTAATTAGATTAGCCATGTTTCAAGCTGTTGTAAAATACTGATAAACACACACCTTTAGTAATCCATATAAATGTCAAATTGCTAGCAGTCATAAACAGCCTTGAGAATGTAAATATATTAATTAATTGACAAATGTTTTTGTTAAAATTTTTCATTTTTAATAACTAATACTATAGTTTATGTATTTTTATTTATGTAATTTTATTGTTTTATAGCCATACATAGGCTACATTTAAAAAAAAAAATCAAAATACATGGGTCCAACCAAGGGGTTTTCAAATTTTTTGATAGCAAAGACCCCAAATATGATGATCCTCGTTCTAAAGTGTAAAAGTTTAAAGAAATGGGAAATTATGCAAAATAAGATCATTGTTTTTTTTACATTGTTACTGAAGTCAAAGCAAATTATTATAATGCTACACTGTAAAACTGTAAAACTGTTGGTTTAGCTTAAAAAAAGTAAGTTACCTGGTTGCCTTAAAATTTTTAGTTAATTGATATTAAAAATTTGAGTTAATACAATGAAAGTGATTGGTTTAATCAACAGAAACTCAAAATATTATGTTATCTGAACTACATTAATTATCTAAGTTGATTTGACAAAAGAAAAAATGTTATTATAACAAATCATGAAAATATATTTTTTTAAATATTTTTGACTTTTAATCTTTTTTTTTACCCATTATAATGCATAAGAATATAGATGTACTTACATTTTCTATTTAATTATAATTTGTATAGATTTTTTAATAATAACCTTCATTCCAAAGCTGTTTTACTTTGATAGTCCTTAAAAAAATACATTTTGTAAAATCTTTTAGTATTGTCCATGGAGCCCCAATGAAATCATAGCGGCCCCCGAGGGTCCCCTTACCACAGTAAGAAAATCCTTGAGTTACTTACTATGCATAAACATTGGTACATTTTTATTGTTGTGTTTATCATAAGATGTTTAAAGTCATTAATGTAGGAATTAAGTGGAAAAATAAATGTCTGTTGGACATAAAATGTTAAAGATTAATGTACCTCCAGTTTGATGCATATGAAATGCAGTATGGATTTTTCCCTGAGGCTGCAGAAACTCCTCACCGTGTGGTAATTGCAATTGCATGAAACAAGGTTGGTAGTGACAAGTCAATGCTAGAGAGGACTTGGATGAATCCATTAGTGTGTGTGTGTGTGTGTGTGTGTGTGTGTGTGTTTAGGAGTAAGTGTTTGCATATGCATGTTTCATGCTTCAGGAGGCAAAAAGAAAATTAACCACCAATTGACCTTCTGTGTCTTCCACTGTAGAAATGGAGACTTCCCCTTAGCATAATTACATAGGCTTTTACCTATAGAAATGTGTGTGTGTGTGTGTGTGTGTGTGTGTGGTGCAATGCAAGTCGGTGTATATTTAAATATATGTTTTGGTGTGAATTTAAAGTGTGGGAGGTGTTTGTGTGTATATGTTATCATGTTGGGCAATATTACACCTCATTACCAGCTTGACTGCAAAATGATTACACTTGATAATGGGATACACACACACACATTATATTTTCTCTCTCAGTCTCTCTCTCACACACACACACAGTCTGGCGGGGGTCTCGGTAATGGAGTCATTATAGGCTTCAGTGGTTTGAGGACTTATCACAGGATACAGGAAGTCTGCAGGGAGAAAAAAATCAAATGAGTTCAACCAAGCGCACAAAAGACCATTTCATTAAGCTCTGCCCCTATCAGCAGAAGATGGGCGCACCCGAGTCGCCCCCCTCCCTCGCTGTACAGGAATAGGTCATTTATTAAAGGGAGACTAATGGGATTGTGCTTTAATGTAAACGGCACTCATCTGTTTGTGTACGGTGTTTAAACCAGCCATTATTCTGCTCTTTACAAAGAGAGGGTGGGAATTATCTGACGGCTGTCAATATGTCCATCTGCGTGAAGCCGTCACAAAGATCACTGACCACAAAGGCTATGATTATTCTTATATGGGTGTCAGCATGTGTTGTGTGTATTTGTTATCCTTATAAATCAAATGATCTCCTTTGGAGATACTATTCATAGGCATTTTTCTAATGCGAGATACTTTTATGTGGATGTGATGGACAGATTGAATCATATAGACACATCTGTAGAGAGAAAGGGACAAAACCTGTTGAGCTGCCCTGTTTTCTACTGCCACAAGCTGCCTTCTAAAGGGCAGTTTACACAACACTATTTTCAACTAAAAAGGTAAAACTTTTTATGTGTTTTGGCCATTCATTTACACGACAACAGCATTTTCGGGGCCTGAAAATGCAAACTTTCGAAATTGGGTTTCAAAGTTTTAAAGGTGCCATTGAACGTTTTTTTTACAAGATGTAATATAAGTCTAATGTGTCGCCCTGAATGTGTCTGTGAAGTTTCAGCTCAAAATACCCCATAGATATTTTTTAATTAATTTTTTTAACTGCCTATCTAGGGGCATCATTAAATATGAGCCGATTTATGCTGTGCGGCCCCTTTAAATCTCGTGTTCTCCGCCCATGGAGCTCGCGCTTGCCTTAAACAGTGCCTAAACAAAGTTTACACAGCTAATATAACCCTCAAATGGATCTTTACAAAGTGTTCGTCATGCATGCGGCGGATTATGTGAGTATTGTATACGGTTATATTGTTTACATTTGATTCTGAATGAATTTGAGGCTGTGCTCCGTGGCAAACGGCTAATGCTACACTGTTGGAGAGATTTATAAAGAATGAAGTATATTAAATGTACTTAAATATAGTACACTTTCATGACTGTTTCTTAACACACTTAAAGGATTAGTTCACTTTCAAATGAAAATGAGCCTTCTGAAACAAAGCGATGTGTTTGTGTATAAAAATATCCATATTTAACAAGTTATGAAGTAAAGTAGCTTCTGCCAGACCGCCTTCTATATTTTACTTACGAAGAAAGTTTTAAACTCTTGCAGTTCAAAATGCTTATGCTACATCCAACGCCTTCCCTATTCAACTTACGAAAAAAGCTTAACGCAACGCCAGTTCCGTTTTATTTCTTCGGAATTTGAATACGGAAGGCGTTCTGGCGCAAGCTAAATATTTTACTTCATAACTTGTTAAATATGGATTTTTTTATTTTATTTTTTATATATAAACGCATCGATTCGCTTCAGAGGGCCTTTATTAACCCCCCGGAGCCGTGTGAAGTACGTTTTGTTTTGGATGGATGAACTTTCTTCAGCTTCATACCCGTTGGTCCCGTTCACTGTCATTATAAAGCTTGGATGCATCAGGATATTTATTAATATAACTCTGATTGTGTTCATCAGAAAGAAGAAAGTCATGGATGGCTTGAGAGTGAGTAAAGGTTGGGGTAATTTTCATTTTAAAGTGAACTAATCCTTTAAGTACACTTTTAAATAGTGCACTTCATAATAATGTCAAATTAAGTTTTACTTTAAAGTACATTTTAAATCATTGTTTGAATAATCTTCTATCATGCTTTAAAGAAGTACACTTACTTTGATGTGTTGACTAACATACTAAAGCACTTGATTATAATTTTAATGTAGTTTGTTATTTGATATTACATTTAAAGTTAATATATTTTGACTACTAAATTGCAACATTATCATTACAAATGTGTAATTACAAATATTTAAATACATGACAAGTTTCAAATGACAAAGTATATTAGCTTACTATAAATGCTTGTAAATAGGGCAATACACTTAATTATGAAATGACATATAAAGATGCTTGTCACAGATACAGATGCTACAAGTGTACTACTTTAATTAGAGTAATTTTAGGGTTTAGATCAGGTAACTACTATGTTACTACTTTTTTTGGAAACACATTTTAAGGAACAGATTTGGAATGCTCTAGCATCTCTTTGTCTGGTGCAGAAGCACATGAGAGACTTGACATTATAATGGATTTCAAAATAGTTTGGTGTCATTATTTTACTAAGATAAATACTAAAATGCATAAATAAATGCATATACATAAATATTGGATAAAATGGACAATTTTGAAACAAAATTTCTTTTTTTTCTTTTTTTGGGGGGGATACTTTAATGTTGTACTTTGGCCACCACTGAATGGAATTTCTTTTTTCTTTTTTACACTGAGCTTGCATTGTGGTATTGCCTTCTTTCCTATGGATAAAGTGATGCTGCTTTAGAATTTGACAAAAAAGAAGGAATCTTATTCTACGGGCTTTGCGCCGAGCGTGCACATATGATGCCTTAAAATGGCAGCTCTATAGGTTTTGGAGTGAAAGACTGTCATTTGATCATCCTTTCATCCCCTTCCCCAGTCAGTGCTTTATGTAATTGAGTCAAATGGGCCATATTAACCCCGGCCAGCTTGTGACTGGCCCAGCCACTGGTCACATAAACAGTTGGCGGGTGTCCCGTTTCTCTTTCGCCTGATTCTCTGTGCGCTCTAGGGCTGCAATGGATAAAGAATACTAGATATCAGTTCATTCTCAGAGGAACGCTTGCCTGGAATCATAGTGACCCTCCTGGGAAAAGAGAGAAGTGGAGTGGTATTGACTGCTGTCTGTCTCTGAGGGAGGTCAATAGGCAAACACCAGGTAATTTATCCACCCATCAATGACTCAGTACTGCGTTAAAAGAGAAAAGTCATCAACAACCTGCGCTTCTGCTGCAAGGTTACGGGCCATTTTCTTATCACAAGCTAACAGATGTATAACTGGGCGGTCTAAAAGCGATGCTGGGATCAAATGGTGTGCTGACAAGCTGTCCGCTAGTTGACCAAATAATTCGAGAATCATTAGTGTCATGGGATACCCCATCAGTGAGGAGAAAGATGACCAAATGGAGGTTGAAACATTGAGAGTGTGTGGGACGGATGTCCTGACTTTGGTGGTCTGTGTCTGGGGGGTCTTATATGTATGTCAGTGTTCACTACAGCATCTGTAGTATTATCAAAATGTGCTCAAGAAGTTGATTCACTATTTATCCTGAAGATGATTTGTAAAATTAAAAACACAAAATCAAACAGGGCTCAGGTCAAAACATCTAAAGTGACTGTTTAATTTCTGAGGGCCCTGTAGTGCATTCCTCTAATAGTAAGATAATATTAAGTGTGTTTTGTTGAAAAAAAAAAAAAGCAGTTTACTTTTATAAAAAATCTAGCAGATTGTGAGTAGTACTTTATTTTACATTCCTGTTCCCCATGTACATCCTATGTACTTATTATTCTAATTGTAATAACTGAGTAATAACTATGTACTAACCCTGAACCTAGCCCTAAACCTAACCTTAATCCATGTAGTTACCTTATTACCAAGTACTTTCTTAGGTAAGAACACTGTAAGTACACATAAGTGTGTATTGTAAAATAAAGTGCAACCAGATTGTTTATTGTCTTATGATATCTTTTCAACTACTTTTGTATTTGATGTTGATTTTTTTAAGCAACTGCCATAATTTAAAGGGCATTTATTTGATGATTCAAACAATGAATGACCTATTCTGTTGAACTAGTAACATAACTGGATCACATATTGTGTTATTTTAAATAGGCCTACAAAAAAAAAAAAAAAAAAAAAATTATATATAGTACTAAAAGTGGTTCTTTGGCTCGTAATCACAGGGGACCCGCTTTAACTGCTGTATTGCACCAAATCTTGGTGCTTCAGTGATTCTTCAGCAGTTCTTCACTGGTTCTTTGGGATGACTGAGGTGCTATATAGCACCGCTACTGTATGCAGAGACTGTTATGCCCCTGTATAGTTCTTCAGTGGTTCTTTGGTGTGGTTAAGGTGCTATATAGCACCACTGCCGTACAAAGAACACTGTAAAACCGAACAGTGAAATGAATTAAATTAAATGAGTTTGTTTCACTCAAATAATAATGAAAGTTCATTGTACTTAATAGAAAAAAGTTGCATGAACTCAAAATGTCATTGTAGTAAGCTGGACTTAATATGATTGAGTTGAGCTGCAGCAGATTTCTAATTCCCAGCATGCTTTGCGTCAGACCATATAAATAACTGTTGAAATTAAGTGTTATTTTGTGTGTTTTTGCACAAGATTAACATATGGAGATATAAGTTAATGTTTAATGTTGTGTTATGTTGGGATTCAGTTTTGTTTTGTTAGGGTTACCACTGTGGTAAAGAGTAGAGCCTGTGGTTAGGTTGAGGATGAGTGCTGTTTAGCACCATTTTTGTTGAAGAAATAAAATGTGATATGGCACCTCTTATGGGTTCTACATAGCATCATTTGACAAAGGTGCTGTTGAGCACCTTTAAAGATATGGTGCTACATAGCACCAAAAGTGGTTCCTATGATTACGAGCCAAGAACCACTTTTAGTGCTATATAGCACCTTTTTTTTTTTGTTTAAAAAAGGAAGAAAAAAACGCCACGATAAAGGTATGAAATAACCCTGCAAATAATTTTCAGGTGGCAAATATGGCCCCTTAATAAAAGAAGTTGAAGTTTAAGGCATTTTATTTATTTGTTTGTTTGTTTGATTTTCATTTTTAACATCAATCACAATAATGAATATGGTGCATAAGGTGCACATCAGTGAATGGTTTCTGACAACACTACAGAATTCAGTCTTTGGAAAAAAGGCATTGAGAATATTATTGATTATGTCATTGTGACAGCTATTGAGAGTACCTGTGTGTGTGTGTGTGTGTGTGTGTGTGTGTGTGTGTGTGTGTGTGTGTGTGTTATTGATTATGTCATTGTGACAGCTATTGAGAGTACCTGTGTGTGTGTGTGTGTGTGTGTGTGTGTGTGTGTGTGTGTGTGTGTGTGTGTGTGTGTGTGTGTGTGTGTGTGTGTGTGTGTGTGTGTGTGTGTGTGTGTTTGACTACATGTGAGGACCAAATGTCCTCTTATATTGTGAGATGCTTTCACAACCCACTAGTGAGGACATTGACTGGTCCTCACTAGTTTTATCTCAGCCAAAAGAGGTTTTTATTTCAAGGTCACGCCTCTTACCATAACGTGGAAATGCACGCGCTCAGTGTTATTGTAAACATGTGTTTAATTTTACCCTATCAATTTGAGCCGGAATCAGACCCGGTGATTGGACTGCGGGATGAAAATAACAGCGTTTCGACGACATGGCGACAAACACACTCTACAAACGCAACTCTTGTGTATTCCTGTGGGCGGAGGTTAGTCAAAAAACTGTTTTAGTGACGTCATTAAAGAAGGAAGTAGAGGGATGTAGTCTGTTAGGATGTAGTCTCGCTTGGCATTGAACTTTGAGCTTTAAAATTTTACAGATTGTATTTATACTCTAACAACAACATTACACACTAACTAAAGTTTGAAACATGGGATCACGAAGAACGGGACCTTTAAGAGTATAGGGCTAGTGTAGGGTGACAGAAAATATAATTGACCTGATATAAAATCAATGGAAGTCTATGCAATGTCCTCACTAAGATAGCAAAACATGTGTGTGTGTGTGTGTGTGTGTGTGTGTTATAGAGATGGAAAAACACTGTGTGGTTCAAATTTTGATTACAGTAGTGTGTAGGGTGGATGTAGTCTATTAAAGGTCTATTGATCATACTCCATGGTTCTTCAGTGTGGTTGTTCTTCTTCAGATGGAGGTTGTGTGTTAGACTGAAGATGTTATTACATTGCATGTTCTCTCCATTACCCATGGCAACACACACAGAGCACTTATTTTTGATTTTGTTTAATCAGATTGCATGTGCAATACAGAAAACAACGCACTGTATAACTGAAAGACATAATTATATTATCATGTGTTCTTCACATTAAGATTATGTTCTGTATCACATCTGTAATCTTTTCTACTCAAATACTCCTCAAAAGGATGCACATTTGATAAAAAAATATGATTAAATGAATAACCTATTTAACATACACAATCACAGTTAGGGGCAGGAGGGTCAAATTGTGTCGATCATCATCTCAATTATTCTGCACTCACATTACTCAAATTGTCCAGACGGTGGCGCTTGAATTCAGGATGTGATATTTTACCCTTTCCACCTCTGCACATCCTCTACTTAACAAAACTCATTCAGTTAATTTACTCAGGTGTTCTTAACAGTAAACTACCAGCAGCTCTACTGCAAACAAACCAAAATTGTTTTTATGTACAATCATCTTTTAGATGTTTAGACTGGGGCTGATTGGCACAGTTTTCATTTTTGTTAAATATCTCTAGTGGACTGAAAATCAGATAGGGGTCTAAAGATCATGTGGAATAGACACATTTAATGTCACAAAAATATGTCACAAATTATGTTTATTCATGAGGTTTGTTTTACTGTTGTGCCTGCCAACTCCAACACGTGGATGGTTGTGTGGCACAAACAGAAAATTCTATTTTAAACCAAACTAACTCCACTCACACATTTGTGTGATTAATTTAATCATCTTTAAAATCTTTTACAATAGCTTTAACACTTTTTAACTGCTTAAATACCTTGCACTGTAATTTTTTTTTTTTCGTGTGCTTTTTTGTAAATTAAACAGATTTTTGGAGTACATTTTACAAGAAAATACTATTTCAGTTTTTCTATACTTCAAAATTTCATTTTTATTTCACTGTTCACTGTCGTGTCTTTGTAAGTATTGGTGACATTTACTCACAATTTCTGAATGAAAATGGTTTCAAAGTAAAAATATTTTCAGTGTAGTAGTTGTATGGAAATCAGAGGGTTAATGTTTGTTCTGACAGAGAATTTTTTTTAAAATATGGTAACACTTTATTTTACAGTATCTTTGTTACCCATGTTACACTGTAAACCCGAATAAGTTGGCAAAACTCAAAAGAAATGAGGCAATGAGTTACATCAAATTATTTAAGAAATTCAAAGTTTAAGTAAGCAGAACTGGCAGATTTTTATTTTGTACTCATACATTTTAAATGTTATTAAATTGAAATATTTCAGTCAACTAATTCATACATTTAAAAGGTACACTATGTAGTTTTTCCATCCGCTAGGGGGCGCCAATTCAAAACAAAGGCGTAGCTTGATGACGCCAAGTTTGAGCCCGGAATCTTGGGATAGTAGTCTTCACATCACAGCCGGTGGAAATAAATCGGAACAGGACTCGGGCAGAAATCATGTTCATGGATGCGATTGTTAACGTTACTGTAGTATGAAGCAGAGCAGGACCCAGTGTTGTGGGAGCTGAACGAGGCCGCTGGAGCGATTGCGCAACACATGCCGCGAGCAGCAGAACTTTTATTATGTCACAGTCTCTTCCACCGCGCCGCTTCCACTTTTCCGGTCATAAGTATGAGGTAACGCAGCTCTGTTTATCATATTAGATACATTTGAGTGTGTTGAAAATGTTATAACGTTACTCTGTGTGTTCACTCTGTGGCTGCTGTGAGACACTTGTTGCACACTGAAAGCTGCATCTGATTATGCGATGTTAGCTACTTCACAAAATAGTGTTTTTCTCTGAGGCACGGTAAAGCATGGTACTCGCAAAAAAAATCAAGAAAATTAGATTTGAACGTGTTGAGCTATATAACAATAGTTTTCTGTCTATAAACGTAACCAAACAGTTGTTCCCTTGTCTAATAAAACATGTAATATATTAAAGTGACGCAATTGACAGGCGACTCCTCACACGTCCCGGAGCCTTGGTTAAAATAGCAATTTTCTCACAATTTACAAATAGTTGGAAACATTTGGGATACTGTAAGTACTAAACTGAACAAAACATATATCACTGGCCTAGTGGTTTTTGGATATTTTACTGCAAAAATTGCAGCTTTAACTTAAAATGATCATGTAATCTCAACATAATTTTTATTACTAGCTATAGCAAGCTAATTCAGAAAATGTTAACTAGCATGTTAGCAATAGCATAGTATAGCACTGCTAAATGAGTACAGCAATATAAAACATTTAATAAACCAAGCCGCATGCACCACTTGTCACCATGATGGTAACTCTTAACATTAATCTTGCACACACACACACACACACACACACACACACACACACACACACACACACACACACACACACACACACACATTATATAACACTTAATTTTAACATTTACTCTCCTTTTCAAATACCATGGGCAAAGCATTCTAGGAAATAGAAATCCCAGCCCAGTTTCAGTTAAACTTAAGTTCTTCTAAATTAAAAGAAATGAGTTCATAAAACTCAAAACAATGAAACAGTTCAGTTTACTTAAAATATATCAGTTCTGTGAACTTGAAAGTAAAAGAAAGTGCTAAATACTCATAATAGTTAATTTGACTGAACTAATTTGTTTAATGTAAGTTTGTCCTACTCAAACCAATTAATTATTTTGAGTGTTCAGGTTTACAGTAATAGCAATAACAGTAAATTATGTATAATTACATGCAACTACCCCTTAATCCTTAAGTCTCCTGTCTCTTTATTCCTTATATGTCCTTGTAAGTCATAGGGCTGGAGCCTAACCCTATAAATACATATTGTTAATTAATACTGTTACTATAGAATCAACAAGAGAAGTTAACCCTTTACCAACCAACACCTAATATACCCCAAACCATAAACCAAGCATGAAACGCAATTTGTTTTAATTTTTGTCACTTCTATTTTGAACCTAACAAGAAAAAGTTATTATAGGGTTTTTGGACTGGCCAAAGCATAAAGAAATACAGGGAAAGCAAGAGAAAGAGAGAGAGAGAGAAAAAAAAGAGAGCAAGATAGAGCGAGGGCAGACTTTAGATAGTAAAAGAGGCTAAAACGTTTTTCAGCTAACATTGGTCCCAGTGGAGGATGGATTGACTGTGGGTGAATAATACATGGCTGGTGAGGGAGTAATGAAGTGGAAGTGATGGGGAGGAATACGCCGCTCTCAGTGGGATGGGGAAATGCATACTTTAAAGAGCTCTCACTCTCTCTGTGGCACTGGCCTGGAAAACAAGCCAAGCAGACGCACACACACTTCCCACAGCCATTCCTCTGGAACTCCACACAGCTGTCGAGATTGTGTTTGTAACTTCGCTCAGACGTTCATTGCTCGTACGGTTTCACCATCAGGCTTGACGCTGCTGTGCTGGTCTTCAGCATTTAGTGAGCATCGCCTTGACACTGAGCTCTTAATGAAACTAAGCAACAGTGATGTAGATTCAGGCATTGACAAATATATATAGATCTAGACATGTAGCAGATCTCTGTTGAGTGCACTTGAGTGCATTGCCAATTCACCTGGTAAATTCTGGTTCAAATCACACTATCTGTGAATTTAATGCTTTTTTTATTTACACAGTAAATGAGTAATAAAGACTGGTTGACTTTTTGGAGACCTTTAACTTTATGGTACTACCTATGAAATATGCAATGTGTAAACTTATGAGTAATATTACTGAATATATGGTATTTACACTCTTAAAAATAAAGGTTGTTTATTGGCATCTATGGTTCCATGAAGAACCTTTAACATCGATGGAATCTTTCCATTCCACAAAACGTTCTTTATAGTTCTTTAGGTTTATTCAAATGTTCTTCACACTAAGAAAAAAAAAGGTTCTGTTAAGAACTCTTCACTGAAATGTTCTTTGTGGAATCAAATATGGTTTGTCTATAGCATCGCTGTCAAAAAACAAACAAACAAACAAAACACCTTATGAAACCTTATTTTTAAGAGTGTACATACTCCAATGTAGGGCTTGGCGATATATCGCATGCGATTGTCACGCGCATTTCGTTAGTAAAGCCGGTTCCCTGATTACCGCTAAATCGCCATCACCTGTTTTTTTTTTTTTTTTAAATGGAGCGGCATTTAATAGACAGAGCCGTAGTTCACTGACAAGCTACGCAATATCGCGTTCATTATCGAAGGCGATTCATCTGCGATATGAACGCGATATTGCGTAGCTTGTCAGTGACTAGGGTTCTGTCTATTAAATGCCGCTCCATTTAAAAAAAAAAAACAGGTGATGGCGATTTAGCGGTAATCAGGGAACCGGCTTTACTGACGAAATGTGCGTGACAATCGCATGCGATATATCGCCCAGCCCTACTCCAATGTACTTCAAAGAATATCATGGTACTTTTGTAGTCATCTGATCTATAACCTGGCATAGACTGGTAGTGTTAAATAAACAGAATATATTCCATAGGTTTGAGTAAAGCACTCAAACCACATCCTCACCACACCCCTTCTAAATAAAATCCACAAGAAAATGTTCTGCAGTCCCTAGACTAAATGTGTGCGAGGATCAGCATCTCCAGACCCCCTCTAGAGAAGACTAAAAGCTTTTTCCATACTTTTGCCATTTTGAGCTTTTGCATACTCCACATTAAACTTCCTGTATTGGAAACACCATGATTCCAAGATCATTTAGACAATAATTTGCTATTAATAGTATAAGCACTTCTTGTGATAAATTGATTTAATGTGCAATTATAGTGTACTTCAAATCTTATATTATTTTTGTACTTATAGATAGTATATAAGTAGATAATATAAATAAAGGCCACTTAAGGGAACTTAAAGAGAGTACACTGTCAGAACTCTTTCTTAAAACACTTAAGTACACTTTTAAAATGTGCACTTTGTAAAATTCTCAAATTAATAGTTTTAAAGTATGTTTTAATAATTACATTTTAATAATATTTTGTGTTTTAAAAGGTTTGTTCACCAAAAAATGAAAATAACGTAATTTATTACTCAGCCTCATGTCGTTTTACACCCGCAAGACCTTCGTTCATCTTCAGAACACAAATTAAGATATTGCTGATGAAATCCAATGGCTCAGTGAGGCCTGCATTGAGAGCAAAGCCATTGAAACTCTCAAGGTCCTTAAAGGTACTAAAACATATTTGAAACAGTTCATGTGAGTTCAGTGGTTCAGCTTAATATTATAAAGTGACAAGAATACTTTTTGTGTGCCAAAAAACAAAATAACGACTTTTCAACAATATCTATATGGGCAGATTTCAACAATATAGTGAACTAGAGAGTCATTTATAACAAACTGATGCAGAAGATATGAATCAAACTTTTTCCAGTGGCCAAATGAGAGAGAAACGTTTGACTAATGACTTTCCAGCACAACATATCATTGCTGTTGGACAGAAACTTCATATCTCCATATTTGTAATGCAAGGGTGAATGAAGAACTAACCATAAAGCCACAATATCAACTTTGATAATGTAGTTTTTCATTTTTTAAAACATACAGTGTTTTTCCCATGTCCTGAAAAGCTGTGTTTTTGGAGATACAAGGTTTCTGCCCAACAATGACAATACTAGAGAAAGAGCCATTTAGGATCATGAACTGATTCAGTAGAAAGAATCAAACTTTTCAATGTAACATAATATAGAGAGAGAGAGTAGCTCAGGATGATCTGATTCATTTGAATGAATCAGTACTTTTCAGCACTACATATGAGATAGAGAGAGAGAGACATTTAGGATGAACTAATTCAGTAAAATGAATCAAAACTTCCCAATGTAACTTAATAGAGAGAGAGAGAGACAGAGAGTATAGTTCAGGATGAACCAAATCATTATAAAGAATCAGATTGTCCAGCATATGAGAGAGACATTTATGATGAGCCAATTGAATGAATCTTTCCAGTATTACATTCCAGAGAAGCATTTATGACAAACTGATTCACTAGAATGAATCAAACTTTCCAGTGCTACATATTAGCGATTAAGGGTACGTTTACACAACAACAATATGCATAAAATGGAGAAGTTTTTCCTTTGGGTTTTCTGTGCACAGGCGACACCATTGTCAAAACGTTCCACATTCATACGAATCTGTGAAAACGACTAAAAACGCTGTATTCTGCTGGCAGGCCATTAGAAGGCGATGAAACGCTATCGACTGAACATGTAATGCGCATGTGCATGACATCATCGTTTTCACAGATATGCGTTTTTGTTGGAGACCGTTTTCAAAAACTTGCACTTTGAAACCCGTTTTCAAAAGTTTGCGCTTTCAGACCACCAAAACGCTGTTGTCGTGTAAATGAAGTTGAAAACGTTGTCGCGTAAACGGCCCCTAAGAGCCATTCAAGATAGGGCTGGGCGATATATCGCATGTGATTTTCACGCGGATTTCGTCAGTAAAACCGGTTCCCTGATTACCGCTAAATCGCCATCACCTGCTTTCAAATGGAGCGGCATTTAACAGACAGAGCCGTAGATCACTGACAAGCTACGCAATATCGCGTTCATTATCGAAGGCGATTCATCTGCGATAATGAACGCGATATTGCGTAGCTTGTCAGTGAACTACGGCTCTGTCTATTAAATGGCGCTCCATTTGAAAGCAGGTGATGGCGATTTAGCGGTAATCAGGGAACCGGCTTTACTGACGAAATGCGCATGAAAATCGCATGCCATATATCGCCCAGCCCTAATTCAAGATGAATTGATTCACTAGAATGAATCAGGCTTTCCAGCGCTACGTCATAGAGAGAGAGAAAGCTGTTTATCATTAACTAATTTACTAATATTAATTGCTAACTTAATTAAGTGCTACATATGAGAGAGAGACATTTATGACAGGTTCATTAGAATCAAACTTTACAGTGCTACATAATAGAGAGCAATTTATAATGAACCGATTCAACAGAATTAATCAAACTTTCCTGCACTATAAATGTGAAAAAGTAATTTATGATAAACTGATTCACTATATGATTCTGACTTTCCTTTGTTACATATGTGAGAGAGAGAGAGAGAGAGAGAGAGAGAGAGACGTTTATGATGAACCATTTCCTTATGAATCTGACTTTCCAGTGTTACATATGTGAAAGAGAGTTGTTAAACTGAGCTGCAAACTTTTAGATTAGTTACTCCAAGGCACTGATGTCCATATAATAGCTTGGAAGTCAGATCGTGACGATTTAATATATTGAACTTAACTTAGAATTTTAGAAATGCATGTTGATCTCACCAAAGAAATTCCTCAGTTGATCTCACCGAAGACCTTTTACATGTTACAGCACTTGCAGCTCTATCAGGTCTTCTCTTCTGTGCTGAACTTTGCTTAGACTCCAGCAATAAGCTGCAGTTGAGTTCTTCCCTGCTTGTGTCTGTCAGAGAGGGTTCTTGTGTAGAGAGGGAATGAAGTGTCAGAGATCACTTGACAGCGGTCCCCAAGGTGCAGCTCTTCAGGGCTAAAGTGTGTGAGAAGAGAGTCAACTCCCATTCCATTTCCTGTCCTCCCCACCCCAACCCTCCATTTTCTGCCTGGATGAACCAATAGTCTGCCTGAGAGCATGCAGTAGGTCCCACCTGGACCATCCAGACCAAAAAAAGCACAAGAGCAAGCAGGATAGAGATGGAGACGGAAAGAGGGAAGGTTTTGGAAACTGCTAAGTGTTATAAAAATTGAAAGATGGAGAGTGGAAGAAAGTGGCCGGAGGTTGAAGGTCAATCGTGTGGAGATTCATACCTTTCTTGTTTTGAAGGTAAGTCAGTTTCAGACAGCAGAGCCCCACTGTCACCGTCCCTGGAGACTGAAGAAAGAGTGTTCACTCACATGAATGACATTTAATTTGTTTCATGAAAAGAATGCTCATATACTGAACAAGCTCTGTTGTCCGTGTTTGGAGTTTGGAATGGAAATAAAGCTTTTGCTCATGTGCTGCTTCTCCAGTCCAACAAAAAACCTGTCAGTCAAAGGACTGGCAATTTGTATTTGCCTGTAACAGTGAATGATGGTCTCTTCATCTATGTAAACACACCCGTTTCCACACATTCATCTTCCACTGCCTCAATCATTGAGACAAACATTTCAGTAGATTATGATGTAACTCTATCAAGCAGCTGTCCATCCAGGAGCTCCATTTGAACGGCTGCAGAGGTTGGACGTCCCACAGTCTGCCAGTTTCATTCTAATCTACAACAGATGGGGACATCTGAGAGATCCAAACATGTTTTGTCAATTCACTCTGCTTCTTGTGTATTAACACGTTTGGTTGTGGAACATGAAGATGTTCTTGAAGTTGAAATTTTTGTATAATACACTCTTAAAAATGCAAGTTTATTATTGGCATATGGTTCCATGAAGAAACTAAGAAAAAATGGTTATTTTAAAAAGCTGCTCACTGAAATGGTTCTTCTATGGCATCACTGTGAAAACCCCCTTTTGAAACCTTTATTTTTAAAGGGTTAGTTCACCCCAAAATGAAAATTCTGTCGTTAATTGCTCACCCTCATGTTGTTCCACACCCGTAAGAGCTTCGTTCACCTTTGGAACACAAACTAAGATATTTTTGATAAAATCCGATGGCTCAGTGAGGCCTGCATTGCCAGCAAGACAATTAACACTTTCAATGTCCAGAAAGCCACTAAAGACGTATTTAAAACAGTTCATGTGACTACAGTGGTTCAACCTTAATGTTACGAAGCAACGAGAATACTTTTTGTGCACCAAAAAAAAAAAAAAACGACTTTATTCAACAATATCTAGTGACTGGCGATTTCAAAACTTTACAAAACAAAGCTTTACGAATATTTTGTTTCGAATCAGTGGTTCGGAGCGCATATCAAACTGCCAAATCCACACCCCTAGTGGTGAACCATTGGAATTTCGAAACACTTATGACGTAACGAAGCCTCATTTCCTGAAATCACGTGACTTTGGCAGTTCGATACACACTCCGAACCACTGATTCGAAACAAAAGATTCGTAAAGCTCGAAGCTTCATGAAGCAGTGTTTTGAAATCGCCCATCACTAGATATTGTTGAATAAAGTCGTTATTTTGTTATTTCTCGTCACTTCATAACATTAAGGTTGAACCACTGTGGTCACATGAACCATTTTAAATATATTCAATTTCTGGGCATTGAAATGCAGGCCTCACTGAGCTATCGGATTTTATCAAAAATATCTTAATTTGTGTTCTGAAGATGAACGAAGGTCTTACGGGTGTGGAACAACATGAGGGTGAGTAATTAATGACAGAATTTTCATTTTTGGGTGAACTAACCCTTTAAGAGTGTAATATTTCTTGAATAAAATAATTTCTTAGTAATAATTGTGTAATACGTCATGTTTGCATATGATTTATAACAATTCATTACCAATATTACAACCAAAAGACATACTTGCTATGAATGTTGGCCTCAAGGATATTCACTATAATGCTGAAAGTAAGTGTAATGTTACCACTGCAAATTTAAACGAATTCACATAATGCTGCTATTAGCAGCACTGTTCTGTTTATTTGTTGTCTGCTTTTTTTCTTGGGCTAGTAAAATGCTTTCTATATAGATTTATTTCATTCAAGTATGTACTGATAAATTTATACTCTCAGAGTTCACCAGGTCTTCATTCATAATGCACCGCGCAAACAAAAGTGCCTTATTCTCCTTTTCTGCAATTTCATTTCAATCACTGTCTTTTGCACTTTTGGTCTCAATAGCGATAGAGTTTGTGTTGAGCATTGCTAATGATTCAATATAAAAAGCATCATGGAACCAACTGGTCTTTAAGCCAAGAATAGGTTATATAACATAAACATATACAACATTTTCAGTTTTATCAATTTCTAAATAGAAAAGTCAGAAGATAAAATAAATAAACTTTACTGCAGAAACTGAATGCAGAAACAAATAAGATGTCCCTTCTTTACACAGATGCGGCACCTAGCAACATTGTAATCAATTGTGTTACATGTGCTCTGACCTATAGGCAAAAGAAAAAAAAGTCTGAACACTGAATTAGATGGTTACAGTGCTTTCAAACGGGGATGTCTATCACTGTTTCAGTCTCTAATGAAAAGACTTCTGGACCTCAGGAACAAAGTGTTAAGTAAATGCACTGAAGTGCCCTCATGTATTATACATTTTAAATGAACTCTGGCAGGCCAAACCTCTCAGCCACAATGAAGAAAGAGTCCAGAGGTGGCTGAGAGACACATTTAGGGTACTGTATGTGATAAAGGATTGATTGATGTCCAAAAATATATATATACAGGACCGAAATGTGACTGTGCTGTAACTGTCTTCACAGCGTCACTTTTAGAATTGAGTTTTAAAAGACTTATTAAATGAAAAATATATTTACCAAAAGATAATTGTACTTCCCTGAGGACAGACCTCTGCCAAACTGTCCAGTAAGGAACTATATATATATATATATATATATATATATATATATATATATATATATATAAATGTAAAATGTTGTTAGGTTGATTTAGTTATATTACATAATATTTTTCAAGGTCACAAGACAAAACATGCTTTACATCGTTTTCATCCTCAAAGTTCAATGGAAGTCACTTCCAACTAAAAATATTGTTTTAGGTAACAATGCTTCAAAGATAAAGATAGTGATAAAGACATTTCATATAGTGCCACTTTTGCTTTTTTTCTTCAGGTACTTTTGCAATTTGTGGAAATAAACTAAATTATTGTGTTGTTTTGAGAACATCTTTGCTATAGTGAAAGTGATTTTTTTTAAACTATAAATAATGTGTTTTTCTCTCCTACAGTTAACAAATTAAAATAATTACCAGGTCTGTTTTGATATCGATCTTAGGCTGATATTTTTTATGTAGCCTAGGTGTTATAATTTTTTTTTTAACCAATTCAATGTTATTTAATGGTACAAAAGTGTTTGATAACTACATAGAAAGGCAATTATGGTAATCGTTTCTGGGCGGTCATCAATCATGTGCGATCGAGCTGTCTGTGCACTGAGTCAGATGTGTGATTGGCTGCTGGCGGGCAGGGAAACTGAACACGTCCTCATTAATGTGAGCGAGACCCCGCGGGCTCCTCACGAGGACACAAGCGCATCGTTTGACTCTGAAGTTATGAGCGGCTATAAAGTGTTCCGCTCTATGAACAACAACTTTTTTCGTGATTCGCGACAATTCGCGTTTGTTATCTGGACCTTTAAATCTGATCCTGTGACGTCAGCGTCACCGGTGTTTAAAACAACGTGCAACTGAGCCACCGTTTGTTATGATTTTTTTCAACTTCAACTATACCGCTGTACCACACCGAATCTGTGTCATACATCACTTTTTGCTATTTGTATTGTTTTTTTTTTTATGAAAGACAAACAGAAACCAGGAAGGGACGTTTACCTCCAGTTAATGGACGATTTTCGTGATGAACGGATGACCCGCAGCGGGACTGCAGCTTTCTCTTTGCTGGACACTCATCATGTCATTTACACAGTTTGGCTATTCATATCCTGCAGCACCACAGGTAACTCTTTTAAACACTTTCACACTTCACTTTACAGTGCCAAAACTTGTCACAAGTGCTGGATGTTAATGATTAATTGAATGCACCAATTAATTAAATGTAATCGAGTGGCTCTTCAGGGGAAATGGATGAAAAGACTCCAGGATGATTTTAAAGAAATTATGGAATCATATTTTTTTTTCTTCTTCTTAAGATTAGATTATAATACCTTTAAACCTGTATCTTTTTTTTTTTTTTTATATATATAAATACTCAATAATGAGTGTTGCAAGGTTACACCTGCTAATGTCTCCATTTTGGGCTTGTCCCTCACGCAGATCTTTGAACTTTGCCTTTATAATGAATTTATAAAAACTGTAAACTATAAAAACTATAAAATTTCTTCCTTTGAACTATATATAATTTTATATTTATTCTTGAATTTATATTTCATGATTTTTCAAATGATCACATGAAAATGAGATGTGACAGGGAGACCTATCTATGCCAAAACAGCACAATGACAGATAATAAATATAATTCATTTTAAGATTGATTGAAAGATTGAAGATCTAAAAGTAGTTTTATTAGATATCATTATCAAACTTATAAGTAATGTACACTCTTAAAAATAAAGGTTCCAAAAGGGGGTTTTCGAAGTGATGCCATAAAAGAACCATTTTTGGTTCTCCAAAGTAACTTACCATGAACAGTTCTTAATATTAATAATCTAAAAAACCTTTATAGGTCTTTTGTGCAATGAAAAGTTTATGTAGATGTTAAATGTTCTTCATGTAACCATCACAATTTTTAAGAGTGTATTTGACATTTTAATCTTTAATCTTTTCACATTGATTTTATTTTTTAATAAATTTATTAGGTAATTTACTGCTGGCTAACATGTTGTATATTGTTTACTAACATAGTATATATAAGTGACAATCTCACATGATTTAAAATCCATAAGGCCATGATCATACATTTATACCAGGACTTATATAAAAACATGTATTGCAGAAGTGTCATTTCCAAGATTTCATGTAGTCAGAGGTGAAGAATCATATCCAATCATATCGTGAAACCAAAAACAAATGTTTAGTTTTACTTTTCTTACACATAAGTATAAATGTATAACAATGGAAACTAAAGTTACTCATTTAAAGTCATTAATAATCTAAAGGCTGTGTAAAGTGTTTTATATTTTTCAAGGATATGATTTAACCTGTTCGTCCTTTTGTTGACAGCTTTTAATGACTTCTAACACTCTGAGCGCCTGCTATGAGTCTAATGGTTCTCTGCTGGACACTGGAGTGGCAACTTCTCCTCAAAACTCGCTTTATTGCCCGGTATATGAAAGTAGGCTTGTGGCCTCTAGCCGGCATGACCTGATCCCTACTGCTGTCTATGGCAACTCGTGTTCAAAGAGTCACAGTTATGATACCTACGGCACTTATGGTCCAGATTCAACCTCATGCTATCCTCTGGTACGCATTTCATTTGTTCATTGTTAATGTTACCTAGAAAGTTTGAGTCATCACTGAGCTCTTTTGTGATTATTTACATTTTCCTTTATATTAGGGTAAACTCAGTGAGAAAGATGGTGTGGAAACAGGACATTCAAGAGTTACCCAAAGCTCTGCATATTACCATTACGACTACCCAATTGGACAGTACCACTATGACAGATATGGGTAAGAATGATCACCTCCTTTTTGTTATTCTAGTGAAATTTGGTTGCATCAATGGGCTTTTTGCAGAATTTTCAAATACAGCTATTGTGCATCCAAATAGACTACTTGTCATGTTATTTAGATACGGATCTGTAGATGTGGGCACAAGAAGAAAAAATGCTACCAGAGAGACCACCAGCACACTGAAAGCATGGCTGCAAGAACATAAAAAGAACCCGTATCCCACCAAGGGTGAGAAGATCATGCTGGCCATCATCACTAAGATGACCCTTACGCAGGTGTCCACCTGGTTTGCCAACGCACGCCGGAGACTCAAGAAGGAAAATAAGATGACGTGGTCACCGCGCAACAAGACCTCAGATGAGAAAGAGGTTGACGACCAAGAAGATATGGACGAATCCCAGGGAGAGCTCATAAAAACCGAAAGAGATTTTAATGGTTTGTTGAAAGCTTTTTTTGATGTTGTTATAGTTTTGAAAAGCAAATATTGTACATGTTTCCTATTCATTGTAGTGATAAAGTTAGGTAATCTTTGGTAGTTGTTTTAATTAAAAACGATGTATTTGTAATTGATATCTAGATCAGTCAATTGGTTACACAACTTCAGTGAGCATCTTTTTAGTGAAAATACAGACTTTTAAGCCCAGAATTTACACGCTGCAGTTACAGTTTGACATTTAACATTGTTTTCAGTGTTTTTATAACCTGCTTAAATATTTGTTTTATAACTCTAGACAACCAAGGAAAGGATGAGACAGATCAACTTCACAGCGATCTGGACGATTTCGATCTAGTGGAATCAGATGCCTCTGAGTGCGAATCGAAACCATCCTTTGTTATGCGCGTTTGCTCCGAGACCAGCGAATGTCCAGATAACCACTTTAAAGAAACCGTTACTGAGCTCCCTAGAGGTGTCCATGAATTTAGTGAAGACCACCTAAGATCAACTGCTGAAGACAACCAAACGGCAAAGTTCTACCTTCAACAAGGCCAAAAGACCATTGAGACCAAGCCAAAAATCTGGTCTCTTGCACAGACTGCTACGTCATTAAACCAAGCCGATTACTCATCATGCATGCATAAAGGAACGTCATGCTCTTCTTCAAACTGTGACTCAGACTTAAAAAGGAAACAAGAGTCTCCAGTGGCCACTCTGAGAAACTGGGTTGACGGTGTGTTTCATGATCCTTTATTCAGGCACACCAACTTCAACCAAACTTTCAGCAACTCTACAGAGTTATGGACTGAAGCCATTTCCTCACAGAATACCTACCATGAACACTCAGAACCTATTACTTCCTCTCAGCAACTGTGACGGTGTTTTTTTTTTTTATATACTATTTTTTTTGTCGCACCATCACAAAAATCTACACGCAAGGCTTGGAATCTAATTGTGCTAATGTCTTATTTATTAGTTTTATTCTGTGAGCTGTTGTCATATAAGACCTCCTGAAAGTCTGATGAACTTTATGTATTAGGACTTACCAACACAGCAATGTAGATTTAGGAAGATTGGCACCTTTTTACTTAAAAAAAAAAAAAAAAAATCTGATTCTGTCTTTGTAAAAGAAAGTGATCACTGCTGTATAATAGCACAGTACACAATTTTCCCTCAATCTGAAATCTCAGTTGTTCATCTGGCATTTCTCAGAAATAAAAAGTCATTTTGTGAAGAAAAAAAAAAGAAGAAAAAAAAGGATGTTCGCTGTCCATGGTGCTGAAATGCTCTCAAGTGCATGTTGGTCACTAAAGTTGTTTTATTCGGTTGCATTTATTGTTTGATTGACATTTTTCCCAGTGGAAATGCACAAGATGATTTTACATACATCAGTAATTTGAACCCTTCCACACAATGTCCTATAGAATGGGATGTAAGTTAGAACCACTCAGTGATGTCAAATATAAATACTCAAGGGGTCCTACTGCTAAACTGTTAACTCAATGGTACTTCTAAAATTTGTAGGCAAGCATTGATTTTTCATTAAGTGACTGATATGGCAAGCCGTAAAACTAATTAATACTATAATTAGTATTTTTGTTGTCTGGTACTTTCATTATTATTTTTAATTACCTGTAATTAAGTAGTGACCAGCAGCTTTTGTCATATCTATAGCTATTTATGAGACATCTATACTAACTGTTATTCAATGAGTACTACAATAAAACTAGAATAGACACTAGTAACTATTTGCATAACAGTAGGCCTAAATAAAAAAATACTATTAGTTCTGGACGATTCCATGGAAGTCACAGTGCAACGACGCCAGTGCACTCACCACACACCAGCTATAGATGGAGAGGAGTGAGAGTGATAAAGCCAATTCAATGGATGGGGATTAAAGGGTTAGTTCACCCAAAAATGAAAATAATGTAATTTATTACTCACTCTTATGCTGTTCTACACCCGTAAGATCTTTGTTAATCTTCGAACCAAAATTAAGATATTTTTGTTGAAATCCGATGGCTCGGTGAGGCTTGCATAGCCAGCAATGGCATTTCCGCTCTCAAGATCCATTAATGTACTAAAAACATATCTAAATCAGTTCATGTGAGTACAGTGGTTCAATATTAATATTATAAAGCAACGAGAATACTTTCGGCGCACCAAACGACTTATACAGTGATGGCCGATTTCAAAACACTGCTTCATGAAGCTTCGGAGCATTATGAATCTTTTGTGTGGAATCAGCTGTTCGGAGCGCCAAAGTCACGTGATTTCAGCAGTTTGGCGGTTTGACAAATGATCTGAATCATGATTCGACACAAAAGATTCATAACACTCTGAAGATTAATGAAGCAGTGTTTTGAAATCGGCCATCACTTCAAGTCGTTATTTTGTTTTTTTGGCACACCAAAAATATTCTCGTCGCTTTATAATATTAATATTGAACCACTGTACTCACATGAACTGATTTAAATATGTTTTTAGTACATTAATGGATCTTGAGAGAGGAAATGTCATTGCTGGCTATGGAGGCCTCACTGAGCCATCGGATTTCAACAAAAATATCTTAATTTGTGTTCCGAAGATGAACGAAGGTCTTACGGGTGTGGAACGGCATGAGGGTGAGTAATAAATGACATTTTTTTCATTTTTGGGTGAACTAACCCTTTAAAAGGAGGCCATGATTGATAAGGGCCAATGGAGGGAATTTAGCCAGGGGTTACACCTCTACTCTTTTTATAAGAATTGCCATGGGATTTTTAAAGACCACAGAGAGTAAGAACCTCGGTTAAAGTCTTATCCTAAGGATGGTGCTTTTTATAGTATAGTGTCCCTCCATACTGGGGCATTAGGACCCACACAGACCACAGGGTAAGCACCCCCTGCTGGCCTCACTAACACCTCTTCCAGCAGCAGCCTAGTTTTTCCCAGGAGGTCTCCCATCCAGCTATTGACTAGGCTCAACTTAGCTTCAGTGGGCAACCAGTCTTGGACTACAGGGGGATATGGCTGTGGCAAGTAAAACTGGAATAGGTACCAAAAACAACTGGAATACACACTACAAACTGAATAGCTGATATCTGACGCACAGATCGGCATTCAAATTTGCAGTGGAATATCAACTTGCCACTGCTTGGAAAATGACTATACATCGGAAAAGTAGTATTTACAATGAAGAGCTACTTGTGAAATTGGGAAAGATATGGTCAATATGGGTTACTTGGTAGTGATCAAAAACTACTATAGCAAAAAAAAAAAAAAAAAGTTAAAATGGCTTGCCATAATGTCAAAAATTAACTGGTGCCATTTAGAGCCACTTGAGATATGTGCACCCCCCACCCCCTCCCCCATGTGAAACTAGATCCTAACTTTTTAAAAACAACTAGGAAGAAAGACAAATGGTGTTTGACAGTCTAATCCTAAACCCTGGTGAGAGAGGTGAAGTAACTTATGATTTAACAAATCTTGAATGAAGTAGACAGATTGGCCTCTCACTCTTTTCATCTATGATCATTTAAAATCCCCATGGTCCAGATAATTGGCACAGGCATGGATGTCACACCATCATTAAATGTATCAGGCTGAAGATTTTTCAAATAAAATCGACTTAGATATTTGTGTCAAATTGTCCGTTTGTTATATATATATATATATATATATATATATATATATATATATATAAAATAAAGCATGCAATTTTTTATCGTTAAGCAAAATAAAGCATCCATATTTTGTAGAAATCTCTGTTTATATAAAATTGCATAAAAGTTTTGGCGATCGCTCATTGTGTGTTAATTGTGCGCTTGAAGCTTGCCCTAGATTTATTTATTTATTTGTTCAATCTTTCCAGTTTGAAGCTCGGGATGATGATGATAAAGTATTCATTAGAACAGAGGAGAAACCTGCCACAACCTTGTATGGGATTAACGATTTTAGACTGAATTATTCAGGATGAATTCATCCGAGAATTCCTTTCTTTTTCGGCTTTATAAATAACTTACATATATGGTAATAAATAATGACATCCAGGCATTCAGAAAAGAAACTTGGTGCACACTAAAGAAATAGGAAATTCCATTTTCGTATTTAAAGTTAAAATAGAACTCTGTTAGCCTGTTTGAGAGATATTACGATTTTTTGGTGTATATTTGGCAATAACCACTTTATCCCCTAGGAATCGTTGTATTAATTGTAGTTGTTTTATGATCTAAATCCAATCAAATTAGAATGTTATCACACTTTTTGAGGCAAAAAAACCTTAAACTTTCTCAATCTAAGTTATTTCAGATGTAAATGTTCGTATTTGCTGTATTAATGTTGTATATAAACCTTAATGTATGGTTTAATATGTAGGCCTATACTTCTGATGCATTAGCCTGTTCCTACATGGTCTAACTTCCAGCATATGGGAATCACAGTCAAGGTATTTAGAGTGACAACTCAACAAAGTGTCTCCAATGTAATGTCAATTTGTCTTCTTAGTTATTCACGATTTGGATTACAAGGCTGGGATGTGTTGAGATTTTGCAGTGTTATCTGCAAGCTGTAAACATCTTGATGTCACAGGTCTGCAGAAGCATTAGATCGACTAATTTGTTTGTGATTTTTCTTATTAAGAGCAATTATTTTGCAACAGCAGAATAATAAAACAACAAAATACACATACAGTATGCTGAAAAATATGTATCACTAAATGTTAACAAAACAATAGTTTTTCTTTTATTTCTGGTGGAACTCAGTCCTAAATCATAAGTACCCTACGCACACACATAAACTTTCTAGAGGAAGTAGTTGGAGGAGTCTGTGCTAGCTTTGAGAAACATGACACAGTCTCATGAGTAAAGGTCATGACTCTAGTACATGGGGCAGAAGGGAATTAGTGCAGACAATTAGGTGAAGTTAGCGGTCATATCACAGAGCACTACAGTTTCTTTGTGACAGCTGGAAGAGTAGACTAATTATAATGAGAAGCAGCCAATCCATTCGTGTGGTGAAAGACTGTTCTATGGATTACATATAATGAACCTGCAATATTTGAAAGGCCCGTTGTGGCAAGCAGGGTGGGGCCAAAAGCCGTGGGAACAGAGCAAAGCCAGTGGCACAAGTGTTAAAGGCATAGGGGGGGGCATAGGGGGGGGGGGGGGGGCAAGACAAATAGACAAATATCTTTATTTAAAACTTTATAAAGTAAAATAATGAGCTTCTGGCGCGACAGCCATGCGCATTCGACTTACATCTAAAAAGCATTAACTTCCTCGATGTAGTACAAAATGACATGACGTATTATGGGTTATAATGGCGTAGCATAGAATGTCATGGCATTGTGTACTACGTCACGGAAGTTAACGCTTTTTAGATGCAAGTCAAATGAATATGACTGTCATTATTTTACTTTATAAAGCTTTAAATAAGGATATTTATCTAACACAAATGCATTGATTTCCTTCAGGCCTTTATTAACCCCCCGAAGCTGTGTGGAGTATGCTTTAAGATCGATGGATGCACTTTTTTGGGCTTTAAAATCTCATCCTCCAGTCACTCCCATTATAAAGCTTGGAAGAGCCAGGATATTTTTAATATAACTCTGATTGCATTTGGCTGAAAGTCATATACACCTTGGATGGCTTGAGGGTGAGTAAATTATGGGGTAATTTTCATTTTTGGTTGAACTATCCCTTTAATGAGCGTCACCTGTGCGCCACACCAGTCTCGAATCCCAGAGAGGATGTAAAAGAGGAATGACGAGAGTGAAAGATGAGAGAGGACCAGGCCTGGACTTTACGTTGTCGTTTTGTTTTAGTTTATGTGTCAGTTGCTCGTGAGGGGAAGCTGCTTTACTTTCATTTTGTTGTTTATGTTAATTTTGTGATTTAAGTTACCTTTTAAGTTTCTGCCTTCAACATTGTTACATTGGTGAGGGGGATCGTGGTTTTGAGGAGGTCGGGCAGCACGAAGTAGCAGTGACCGCCAGTGGCTGCCCGAGGCGGTGGTGATGGAGTGTCTTGCCGGAGCAAAGAGGGACCATGAAGGGTCAGAGGTGTCGCCACCATTCGCCTGAGGCCGGAGCCTGTTGCCGTCTGCAAAGATGGGGAAGAGCAGGGAACGGGGAGATCACTGCCGGTGTACTGATGATTTTTGAAATCATGTCCCGCCCTAAAATTTTTTTTCTTGTTCAATAAGCAATTTCACTTGGATATACATGCATATTTCATGCTCACTTTAATAACTCACTTTCATATGATCATAACAATTTAGATCAAATTAAGATTTGATCAAAGAATGGAAGATTTGTGAAATATGGGTTTGAATAAAATTATGAAATAAAAGAACAGTTCTGTTACAATGGAAAGAAATGGTGATAACATTGAAATGTCATATATATACACCACAAGTTCTACAGAGCAAGTTAAACCGTGAAAGACAACGTTTTTTGCGATCCTGCAACATCCTTCTGTATCTCTGCTGGCTCCATTTTAGCTTCATGAATAATAGAGAGCACTTTTCTATGCAGCACAATTCATATGCTCAGTTTCACCCCAAGATTTTGCTCAGAGCAATGTTTAAACTAGCCAACCACCTGCAATTTAGACGCCTCCTGATAA
This sequence comes from Megalobrama amblycephala, assembly GCF_018812025.1. NCBI lineage: Eukaryota > Metazoa > Chordata > Actinopteri > Cypriniformes > Xenocyprididae > Megalobrama > Megalobrama amblycephala. The sequence continues at coordinate 3,471,303 of NC_063052.1, forward strand.
AGAAAAAAGCCACAGCCCTTAACAATGAAGCCTTCCCCTTACCTATCACACATATTGGACAGGACAGAGCACAGATGAGGGTTAATTGGCATCACGCTGTCTCTTGCCTTCTGTCACCAGCCCCAATTATAGCAGCATGGCTGCCTTTCTCTCAACCTGAGGGGCCTCCAGCCGGAAAACTCAGTTCCACTGCATGCACCACTAGAGACCAGGCTTCCTCCACACTGCCACAAGGCCAATTTGGCATGGCCGTGCCGGCAGAGAATACTCTTGATGAAATATATATATGATCTTCCTCAAACATGTATTGTTCCGCACTAGTGTTTCTTATCAGACTAAACCCCCCTTGACATTCTCCAAACTTAGCAGGAACGAGACAGGAACGCAGCTCACCAGTGCTTAAAGATGCAGGTTACTCTGTTCTTTCACCCTTTGCTCCTTTTCATGTCATCCTGCAGAGTCTGTCGGAACAGGAAAATGTTGATTTCTGTACGCGAACTGTAAGCTGACCGGTGTTATTTCAGAGCTAGAGGACAGTATCTGATTATACACGAGACCTCTCAGATCATTTAAAGGGTTAGTTCACCCAAAATGAAAATTCTGTCATTTATTACGTACGACCTTCACTGTAAAAAAAATCCCGTTGTTTCTACGGAAAAATACCGGCAGCTGTGGTTACCAGAACAATACTGTAAAAATGACATCAAACCGTAAACATACTTACGGAGTTACATGTGAATTTTACATTTTAAATATGTATATTTAACATTGGATTTCAGTACACTGTAAAAAAATCCCAGTAAAATTTACGGTAAAATAACATATTTCATTAACTGATATAATGTTAATTTACCAACCTAATGAAGTACTAATATCTGTTTTGTATCTTTATAATACACTGACAGTCACCAAACACAGTGGTGATAAGAGTCACATGATGAATCAAAGTTCATCACAAGTAGCTTTTCCACAAGCTGAGGAGGACAATACTAATATATAGAAGGAGCACACAGTGTCATTCACACACACACTAAACACCATCATGGTAACATGCATGAAATTTTAAAAATGCAATAAACATTAATTTAACAACATTAGATGTAACATAAAACCCTAATGTACATAACTGATTAGAAAAAAATGAGAAAAACTAAGAAGAAACAGAGTTATTTCAACAAAAATATATCAAATGTGAAGTGTCACGCAGGGAATTGTGGGAATGTCAATTTACGGTTTTTCACTGTAAATTTTACAATGAATTGTTATTTTTCACTTTCAAAAACTGTGAATTTAACGGTATTTTACCGTAAAATTACATTAAATGTACCGTTAGATCTATTACAGTTATTCACCGTATATAGTACGGAAACTTTCTGTAAACCAATTAACAGTTTTTCACCGCAGCATTTTTACAGTCTTTTACTGTTAAAATCACGGTAATTTTTTACAGTGTTCGTTAATCTTCGGAACACAAATTAAGATATTTTTGTTGAAATCCGATGGTTCCGTGAGGCCTCCATAGGTAGCAATGACACTTCCTCTCTCAAGATCCATAAAGGTACTAAAAACATATTTAAATCGGTTCATGTGAGTCAGGCCCGGATTAACACAGTGTTGCCCTAGGGTGACCACATTTGAAGTGCCCCCCCCCACCCAATTCAACTTATATGCTAGTGCAACATGAACATATCATAATAAATATCTTTATTTCCATCATAAAAGGCATATATGAGGACTACATGCAAAACCATATACGTATAAAAAAAAAAAAAAAAAAAAGCAAGCCCAAGAAAGATGGTTGCAAGCAATCTGAATTCAGCAACACAGACACGCGCAGCAGCAAAACACACACTGAACTTTGCAAGCATCTAAAGCCGGGGACACACCTAACGATTAGCTGAAACATTCTAAGACTGAACAGAACACACATACCGATTGTTTCCTTCAACTGGAGCCGATTTTAATCGTTGACAGTCGGAGAAGAACACAAACGTTTACGATTGAGACCGCTGCTAAGCAACACACTGTGCGCGGGATCTTGAAAATGGATGTAAACAAACAGCTGGCGCTCTTCATCTGCAGCTATATTTGTGCGGAAAATAACAAAAAAAAAGAGGAAAACGCACACTTTGTTTTCAACAGAGAGAATTTGAGGTGAGTAAACTTTGGTAAATTAATCTATTTTTAGAGCTTGCACTCCGGTGGTGTCGCCGTTGTTAAGCAACGATAAGCTGCAATCCTCAATGAAGCTTGTTCGACTTGAAACGGCACTGTACAGACCATTAAATTACCACAGAAGTAAATTATACTACCACAATGCGACCTCAAAGGGCACTTTCACTTTCGCGATCAAAGGGGCAGGGCTCTTTATATTCTCTCTGTATATATTGTATCATTAACTGTTAATTTTGTATCCGTATCTTTCCAGATAAATAATATACATACAAAACATGATAAAAAAGTCTAACGTTAGTCATTATCTTTATCACTTGTTGCCCCCTATTGGCTGGTGCCCCAGGACACTCGCCCAATCCCGTCTATGGATAATCCGGTCCTGTACCTGATACGTTCAAAGCTTCCGCAATAGCAGCCCAGCTTCTTTCCTTATCACTTCTATTATGGTACGTTATTCCTTCGAAGATATGTTGTATTCGTACTCTTGCCAGAGTTCAACCAGTTTTTCTTCCATACCGGTTGTCCAATGTGTATTTATGTTGCAAACGTTTTTTGACGCCATTTCGCCGCTTGTTTACAATCGCCTGACACAGTCTCCAAGGAAACAGAGACGTCATCGGTCGCAAATATTATGCTGCCTTCACGTGCTCTCAGCGCTATTGTAAAAATGACTTTCCTTTCGAAACTTGAATGCGATTTGCTCGTAATCACTACTTCAGAAGTGGGAATTATCAAATTTGAGAAGAATCTTTGTGAGGAGGACTGGCAATGACTGTTTCTAAAAATTCTAAGACTAGAATCGTTAGACGCAGCACACTGCACGATTTTAAGCACCAACTGTAAACACCGACTGAACGCAACTGGCTCTGACTCGGCGCGATTGGACATGATCAGTCGTAAGTATCAAATTACACTCATAATCGGCCTTACAATCGTTAGGTGTGTCCCCGGCTTTAAGCCGGGGACACACCTAACGATTGTAAGGCCGATTATGAGTGTAATTTGATACTTACGACTGATCATGTCCAATCGCGCCGAGTCAGAGCCAGCTTAAAGCCGGGGACACACCTAACGATTGTAAGGCCGATTATGAGTGTAATTTGATACTTACGACTGATCATGTCCAATCGCGCCGAGTCAGAGCCAGCTTAAAGCCGGGGACACACCTAACGATTGTAAGGCCGATTATGAGTGTAATTTGATACTTACGACTGATCATGTCCAATCGCGCCGAGTCAGAGCCAGTTGCGTTCAGTCGGTGTTTACAGTTGGTGCTTAAAATCGTGCAGTGTGCTGCGTCTAACGATTCTAGTCTTAGAATTTTTAGAAACAGTCATTGCCAGTCCTCCTCACAAAGATTCTTCTCAAATGTGATAATTCCCACTTCTGAAGTAGTGATTACGAGCAAATCGCATTCAAGTTTCGAAAGGAAAGTCATTTTTACAATAGCGCTGAGAGCACGTGAAGGCAGCATAATATTTGCGACCGATGACGTCTCTGTTTCCTTGGAGAATGTGTCAGGCGATTGTAAACAAGCCGAAATGGCGTCAAAAACGTTTGCAACATAAATACACATTGGACAACCGGTATGGAAGAAAAACTGGTTGAACTCTGGCAAGAGTACGAATACAACATATCTTCGAAGGAATAACGTACCATAATAGAAGTGATAAGGAAAGAAGCTGGGCTGCTATTGCGGAAGCTTTGAACGTATCAGGTACAGGACCGGATTATCCATAGACGGGATTGGGCGAGTGTCCTGGGGCACCAGCCAATAGGGGGGCAACAAGTGATAAAGATAATGACTAACGTTAGACTTTTTTTATCATGTTTTGTATATATATTATTTATCTGGAAAGATACGGATACAAAATTAACAGTTAATGATACAATATATACAGAGAGAATATAAAGAGCCCTGCCCTTTGATCGCGAAAGTGAAAGTGCCCTTTGAGGTCGCATTGTGGTAGTATAATGTACTTCTGTGGTAATTTAATGGTCTGTACAGTGCCGTTTCAAGTCGAACAAGCTTCATTGAGGATTGCAGCTTATCGTTGCTTAACAACGGCGACACCACCGGAGTGCAAGCTCTAAAAATAGATTAATTTACCAAAGTTTACTCACCTCAAATTCTCTCTGTTGAAAACAAAGTGTGCGTTTTCCTCTTTTTTTTTTTGTTATTTTCCGCACAAATATAGCTGCAGATGAAGAGCGCCAGCTGTTTGTTTACATCCATTTTCAAGATCCCGCGCACAGTGTGTTGCTTAGCAGCGGTCTCAATCGTAAACGTTGGTGTTCTTCTCCGACTGTCAACGATTAAAATCGGCTCCAGTTGAAGGAAACAATCGGTATGTGTGTTCTGTTCAGTCTTAGAATGTTTCAGCTAATCGTTAGGTGTGTCCCCGGCTTAAGTAACCATCTAAAAGAGAAAACGTTCCAAAAATTTCAAATCGAAAACAGCGTCACATATTTGCTGATAAATAATAGTAAATAAGCCTTATAAGCAGAAAATCTTTTTTTCTAGAATTTGTGCGTGCAAAATCGTTAATTAATTCTGCCTTCAAGCGCCATTGGAATTATCATAAATACGAGCTTCCTAGGTAAAATAAATTGTACATGATCATTTACATATATGTGTAATCATTTGAAGCGTATTGTATGTTTTATACACAGCGAAATTTGCCTGCATCTGACCGAAATAACAGAATCGTCAGCCACCGTGACCGGACTACCTAGATAGCACTGTGAATGTTTATATGGTTGTCAGTGCATGGGACACCACATAGGCCTATAATTTTGGTTTTAATAAGATTTTCCCAATAAATAGGCAAGAATAAACCTGGTGTCCTCCATGCAGCGGCATGCACAGAAATGGGAACGCAGGGGCACCGCGATGTAGGACTGAAAATTCGGATGGGACGGATTTTTCAGTCCCGCTCCCGCCCGCCCGCTTCCCGCAGGAATTATTTGATTCTCCCGCAACCCGCACACGAGTAGTGTCTCACCGCCCGCGCCCAACAAATCTTGTCCCGCGCCGCACTCTGTTGCGTTGGGTCCCGCGGATCTCTACCGCGATGCAACCGCAAACTGGGCACTTTCACTTTCGCGATAAGGGGCAGGGCTCTTTATATTCTCTCTGTATATATTGTATCATTAAGTGTTAATTTTGTATTCGTATCTTTCCAACTAAATATATACAAAACATGATTTAAAAAAAACAAACAAACAAAAAAACCATTATCTTAATCACTTGGTGCCCCCCTATTGGCTGGTGCCCCAGGGCACTCGCCCAATCCCATCTATGGATAATCCAGCCCTGATGTGAGTACAGTGGTTCAATATTAATATTATAAAGCGACGAGAATATTTTTGAAGCGCCAAAAAATAAAAAAAATAAAAAATAACGACTTATTTAGTGATGGCCGATTTTAAAACACTGCTTCAGGAAGATTCGGAGCACAAATGAATCAGTGTATCGAATCTGCTGTTCGGAGCGCCAAAGTCACGTGATTTCAGCCGTTGGCAGTTTGACACGCGATCTGAATCATGATTCGATACACTGATTTATTTGTGCTCCGAATCTTCCTGAAGCAGTGTTTTGAAATCAGCCATCACTATATAAGTCGTTATTTTATTTTTTTTTATTTTTTTGATGCACCAAAAATATTCTCGTCACTTTATAATATTAATATTGAACCACTGTACTCACATGAACCGATTTAAATGTTTTTAGTAGCCTACCTTTATGGATCTTGAGAGAGGAAGTGTCATTGCTCCCTGTGGAGGCCTCACGGAGCCATCGGATTTCAACTAAAATATCTTAATTTGTATTACGAAGATGAACGAAGGTTTTACGGGTGTGGAACGGCATGAGGGTAAGTAATAAATGACAGAATTTTCATTCTTGGGTGAACTAACCCTTTAAGGCACCTATGTAGCCTATTACATTCACTATAGGTATTGCACATATACTGTCAAACCAAAAAGGACCTTTTACAGAATTACTCAGTTAAGACGCTTAAATGAAAAACATGCTAATATAGATATAAATGAATATGATTTGTTTCTCTTTTTTAATGATCACTGAGGTAAGCTCAGCCCGGTAGTGACATCAAAACCAGGTGTAATAGGGAGGTAAGATCCAAAACACACTGAAAACTTAAATAGAAAGTGCTGACATTACATTTACATTCTAATTCTTTTAAGTGCTGATAGCAATTTCCAGAGACCACGTGCGCCCTCTGTCCGTGAATGCTGGAAAAATCATGTGCAGGATTTTGCAACCTTGAGATGCTTGCTTGGAAAAGTGCAAAAGACACCAGAAAATAACTAAAAATGTAAATAAGAGGCAATGAAACGCTGCAGCTTTTGTAGTTATATTATAGTAATATTTTATTTTACAGAGAAAGAATTAGATATCTTCAAATGTGAATAATGTTTAGCCCACACAAACAAAAGACAGTTCTTCAGTGATGATGCTTCTGCTTAAACTGCAGCCCACAGTATCCACAAGTGCCAACTTTGGTGTCCTTGTCCTGTGAAAAAGTTGAATTAATTAATTCATGATACAATAATAAATGTTACATTCAGTATGACAACAGATGTTTTAATCTCTAAAACATTCGATTAGTTCAATTGACTCGCTTAATTTTAAAAACGTGAACCATGCTTTTAAGTTAATAGTAATTAATTAGTCAACTATTCATCTCAAAAACTTTTTTTTTCACCTTTGAAGGGCAATGCAAAAGTGTATGGGACACTTTAACGCCAAACAAAAGCAAGCAACTAAATCCCTGAACAAAAGGCCCTTCCACAAGGAGGTTTGATGGTCACTTCAATTTTGTTGTTAAAGATCTTGTGATCCAGGGTAGCACATCATTCATTTTGAGGTAATTTTCATTCATTTTGATAATGTTTGAGAGGTTTCCTGGGAGTAAAACTCAATGGGGGAAAAAAAAAAAAAATCTAATTTTGAATAGCTGCTATGTTTATATGGTAACCTTCTCATTCACTTGCTTCCAGAAAATGTTCTTATATAAAATACGTGATTACCAAGTTGATGTAAACTTTGGGGTGGCCGAGAGCCCCTCCGCCTCCATCACAGGACACCGTTCTTGACTCTACGTATGACACTGGTTCTTCTGCAACCAAGTTGATCGCAAAGTTCTCATTCACCTGCACAAAGTGAGCAAAAAATATATAAAATATCTGAAAATATGAAATTAAAAATATCTGAGTGAACAAATATCTATATCTATCTTTAGAGTAAAGTAGTACAGTATTAAAATTGTTAAGAGGGCCAGTAAATAAATAGTTCTCTTTACCTCTTTTTGTCTACCGATGAATCTGGCTCTTCTCACATCATTTTCATCATAGAGCTGCAAGAAAACAAGAAGCATAGGGAATCACACCAGTCTCATCACAATGACAGAGGCAGCAGCATCATTCAGTTTCCACTAAATGCACAAACTACTGCAGAACCAATTATTATTTATTCTGCAAGATGAGAGTTAATTCTCACAACAAAAGCTAATAGAGATAAACAGACGTGCACCAAATCCTTTAAAGACTTTAAAACTGCCTCACCTGTCCTGTGTGAGTCACTTTTTCTCCATAATTAGAAACCGGTACACTGTATTGCTGAACTGGCACTACAGATAACCTCATGCCATTGAACAAAGCCTTCGTATTTTTACCGAAGGACAAGATCCTTGGAAGGGTGGCTGCCATTTTTGCCCGTAATCATTACCCAGCAGGCTTTGCTGTGTGTATGAAAACGCTTCATAGTTCTCCGCTGACCCCTGCTGGTCGAGAACAACTGAATTAATTTATATTTTGCTGATTTGTGCGTTTAAATTATTTTCCCTTTACAATAGCTAATGGAAATTCATTTAGAAAACCCACTCGTTATTTTATGTAACAAAACAACATACGACAAAACCGCGTTCGCTATATTTACAAGTTTGAGTCAAGTGTACTGCGCATGCGTGCGTTATGACTTTCCTCAAAGTCATTACGTCACAGGAACTCGTACGGTTTCCGCACGTCTGAAGCGTGCTACCTTCACATGGATGCATTTGGGATTAAATAGGCTTATATATACGTCTCTATAGGTATTTTCAGACAGGTATGAGATGCATTTGTTTTTGTTTGTATGTCTAACTATAATCATTATATTGAAATCACATTTATACGCCGTTGAAGAGAAAGTGTTCAGTCTGATAATCTAGTTAGCGGTCCACTAAGTGCGTAAATTAGTCTATTTTATGCAAACTTTGTTGTAATGAAGCTTTTTACATTTCCTCTCAGTAAATTCATATGTGTGGAAATTAGGTCAGTCCGTATTAACATTCAGCTCTGAATACGAACTAAATGGAAAGAATGAAAATGAATGCCAGTTGTAATCTAGCAAAAGTAGCAATCTAGCTAACGTTATTAGTTTTCGTTTTGTTTTGTTTTTAAATAGCAAATTAATCAGATGATTACTTGAATGTTCTTAACTTTCTCTTATTTTGTCAAACTTATGACATAATCTCTCATTCCCTACACCTGCACTCAGACCATAACTCAATACTGTTTATATGTTAAAACAGGAAAAGAAACATTTTTCTTTTCTAAGGTTTCACTGCTTTGTCATTTCACCATCAGATATAATTGATATATGAAATCATTTACAAAATATGGTCCTATAAATTGGTAATGAAAGTCAGCATTCATCCAAAAGGGAAGTAGTGGTGTGTGTTCTGTCAAAACCATCATAATTTATATTTTGCCATAAAAAATTGTTTGAGGTTTTTAGTAATTTCCCTAATTTTAAGTAGATCATATTAGCAGTTAGCAATAAAATATATATATATATATATATATATATATATATATATATATATATATATATATATATATATATATATATAAATAAAATGGGTACTGCATTTAAAGGTGCAATATGTAGGCATTTTGCCGTAAAATATCCAAAAACCACTAGGGCAGTGTTATATGTTTTGTTCACTGAAGTACTTAAAACATCCCAAATTTTTGCAACTATTTGTAAATCGTGAGAAAACTGCAATTTCAACCAAGGCTCCGGGACGTGTGAGGAGTCGCCTGTCAATTGCGTCATACCCACGTTACTCTCAGTTTCCGGTTTTATTTTGTAAAAACCATGGAAACACCAAAGATGCTTTAATATATTACATGTTTTAACAGGCAAGGGAACAACGTTTTTTATATATTTATAGACAGAAAACTAATTATTGTTATATAGCTCAACACGTTTAGTCTTATTGTTTAAATCTAATTTTCTTGATTTTTTTTGTGAGTACCATGCTTCCATGCATCAGAGAAAAACACTGTTGTCAAGTAGCTAACATAGCATAATCAGATGCAGCTTTATTTTTAGTAACAGTAATATTACAGCATTTTCTCCATCATACAGTACGTTTTGAAATTATTTTTTTTGCCATTTATCAACACAAGCCATCCAGCATTTAATATGATATTCTAAAATCGATCTATCTTACTGCAGTGTGCAACAGTGTCTCTCAGCAGCCGCCAAGCGAATGCACAGAGTAACGTTAAAACATTTTCAACAGTCTCAAATGTATCTAATATGATAAACAGAGCTGCTTTACCTCATACTCATGACCAGGTGTGTTTTGCACAATCTCTCCAGCGCCTTCTTCAGCTCCCACAACACTCGGTCCTGCTCTGCTTCATACTACAGTAATGTTAACAATCGCATCCATGAACATGACTTCTTCCCGAGTCCTATCCCAATTCTTTTCTACCGGCCGCTGAGATGAAGACCACATGTCCCAAGATTCCACGCTCAAACTTGGCGTCATCAAGCTACGCCTTTGTTTTGAATAGGCCTCTAGCGACCTCTAGCGGGCAGAAAATATTACATATTGCACCTTTAAAGGTACTCTAAGCGATGTCACGCGTTTTTAGGCCAAAACATTTTTTTGTCACATACAGGAGGGAGGGTCTAGCTAGCCTCTGTTTTGTTTGACAAACACTTCAAATGTCAACAGGAGGTAATTTAGCTGGAAATGTAGTTTAAATGATGCTGGTCAGTCATTTCGTACATATTTACATTAATTCATATGTTCAGTTTGAAGAAGGTAACTAAGTTCATGTACCTAAATGTGTATTTTCTCTTTTACCAGGTGTTGACACCATGGCACCACTGTTGCTCCCTTGTCTTTTTGGTTCCTTGACTCGGCAGTTGTCCCAAGTTGCCAGATGTGCTGCTTTCGGCTCCTTGCCTGCAGTACGTGCACAGAGATGTATCTCCACCATCACAGCTACAACGATGCGATTTAAGAGATTCATCGACCCAATGTGCAAGCCACAAATGGCTTTCCTCTCACCCCTGCTTGGACAGTGCCAGCAGCTCCTGTGTGTTCAGCCATCCGCTGGCATGAAGACAAAAACAGCTCTTAAAAGACGCTGTAAAGACTGCTTTTTCGTACGCCGCCGTGGAAGGTTGTTTGTTTTTTGCAAATCTCACCCCAGACACAAGCAGCGGCAGGGGTGAATTAATTGAGACATCAATGTGTGTTTTCATGCAACTGGCTGTTTCTCAAATGAGGACTTGAGAATCACTTGTCTTGATTGGTGTATTGAGCATGTAAAGATCATAGAGTTTCTAATAAATATTGGCATCTGCATCTGAAAAGATGCTCAAAGGTTCTGAGAATTATTCACTTTTTTTCATATATATTCAGGAGAGCAGCTGTTAACTAAACCTAATTCAGACCTTATATATGTAAACCCATTGAATATCATAGAGGTTGCTTAAAAATTTGCCAATGAATCATGCACAACTATTTGTAAGCTGGTTTGTCTGGCAAACAAGTTTGATATATTTAGCTGTTGAAATGTCATAGGGGAATAACTAGAAAAACATGTACTTGACTCTTACCATGACATTAATTTCTCTGATTTTTGGTTTTTCATAACTGCGCACTGTGAGTTTATGATGATGTATTATTGTATATTATTGCAGTTACCATGCATTCATTTGTACAGCAGGGGGCGATGCTACACTGCTGAGACTGCAAGCGTTTTGACTCAAATTCTTCTTCCTAACCTAAAGACTTTTATTCTTTTGTCTTTTCTTATTGTAGCGTATATAATAATTTCTAACTTAAGCATTTCTAGTCCTTATTTGAGCTCTGAACGCAGGAATGATCACTATTCACAACACCCCTCAGCTGTGGCCTACTGTGGAAAGTTGTTATGTTTACAAGATCCCAACGGGTTATGCACGTGCATGTAAATGATTCGCTTGGCAACAGAGCAGGAACTAAACAGTTTTCTGCCACTTAAGAAAAACAACGAGAGTTTTGGTTGTTTTTATTTGCTTATTTTAAGCTGTATTGTCAGTCAAAAACAAAACAGACCAAATATACCAAAAACAAGGGTGAGGAGATAAAATAAATAACTTGTTAAAATAACAAATGCTTCCATTATATCGTTATAAATCCAGTGCTTAGATAGGTTAGATGTGATGTCAGAACTTGCGTTTATCACGCATGCGCACAATGAAAACGCGCATGATGCTGCTCGTTCGGTAAATTACAGGAGTGGACAGCGTCAACAGCGAAGCCAAACACTGTTTGTTTAAAATCGACTTGAAGCGCATATAAGACCAGGAAAAATCCGAAAAGTTGTTTAGTATATAAGAGGAGCACCTCGAGGGCGCATTTGCTTTTCCTTATTATTAATATTTTTTAAATATACATGTTTACTCTTTCAGTATGAGGGTCCCTAACAGAAAACTACACACGGCTGTGGACGGAGGAGACTCGGGCGTTTCAGCACACTTTAAAAATCCTTTCGTGCACGAGTTGAGATTTACTCCTCTGCAGAAACTCAAGGTAAAGTAACTGTAAACTATAAACCATGATTTAGATTTTTCTTCCTCACTGAATAGCCTACATCTGTTGGAGAAAGAGTGAAACGTTTAGCAGAAGTTGTGGTCGCTATTTCACGTTACAGCACGCTGGATGTGATCTGTTTAGGCTACGCTCGTCTTGCGTCATCTAAAATATGCAGAAAATCTTACTGTGTTTACCCAATTGTGAAATCTATGTTATTGTTAGATTTAGAAGTATATGCTCATCTACATGGGGTTTGACGCGCAATTCAAAGTAAACTGAAAAGCATCCTGGCGTACCTTGTTTGAAATACAGATTTAGTACAGGTTTTTCTGTTACTCAGTTTGTCATTATTTCTGTCAAGCTGTATTTCCGTAGTGGAACAGCCTGTTGTTATAGTATGAAGCACTGAGTGGAGGTCATGATTGGTGATGCATATGCTGCCCTGCATGCCCACCAGGTTTGGGTCTGTAACAAGATCAGAAATTGACAAGAGATCAGGGCAACTAGGGAGGCATTTCCTAAAATAAAATTAAATAAACAAACGGACACTGGTCTGTAGAAATATGCATCTTTTATAATCTAAAACTCACACAAAGCTGTCTAAGATGATCATGGCCTTTTTCTATCTTTATGTGACTTAATATCATCTTTCATTGGTGTTCTAATGCCACTTAAATGAAAAACGTTATTTATTTCCTGGTACTTTATTGCATTGGGTCCCCGTGGTCCTGGAAAACCTGGAAATATCAGGCAATTTCAATAGTGTGATTTCTAGGCTGGGAAAATTAATGGAAAATCTTAAAAGGGCAAGGACATTTCTTTAGTAAATGCAGCCTTTGCATCGCGTATTTCTTCAGCTAGAAATTACGCTTTGTTGAAACTTATTTCACAAAATTCATGGAAACTTAGAACCCTGAATTGCAGATCAACTTGTATTAGATGTACAGTAGCACTGTAAAAATAATTTCTCCTTAATCATGTCTGTGTTAAATTGCGTATTGTTTTGTTGTGGAGCTGGACATGCCATCACACACAGGGTGAATGCTCAAATTAATAATTCCTCTGCACCTGGATTCATTCTGATATTCTCATATTTTATTGATGTTATGTTATCAAAGGCTTTTGCCCTTTGCTGGGCTTGATAAGGGAATAGTCTTGTTTAATTTCTTGTAGCTACCTGTATAGACAGACTGAAGCATGATTATGGGCTTTGTCATGTTTTACATTTTTAGTAAGTTGTTTTAACTTTTTGGTTGTTTAAGATTGCATGATCCATACAGATCAATACTTATAAATCAAAGTTTGTAGTGCCATACAATGATAAGACACAACATTATAGGGTTAGTTCACCCAAAAATGAAAATTCTGTCATTTATTACTCACCCTTATGCCGTTCCACACCCGTAAGACCTTCGCTCAACTTCGGAACACAAATTAAGATGTCTCAGTGAGGCCTCCATAGCCAGCAATGACATTTCCTCTCTCAAGATCCATTAATGTACCAAAAACATATTTAAATCAGTTCATGTGAGTACAGTGGTTCAATATTAATATTATAAAGCGACGAGAATATTTTTGGTGTGCCAAAAAAAACAAAATAACGACTTATATAGTGATAGCCAATTTCGAAACACTGCTTCAGGAAGCTTTGGAGCATTATGAATCAGTGTATCGAATCAGCTGTTCAGAGCGCCAAAGTCACGTGATTTCAGCAGTTTGGCGTTTTGACACGTGATCCAAATCATGATTCGATACTTCATTATGCTCCGAAGCTTCCTGAAGCAGTGTTTTGAAATCGGCCATCACTAAATAAGTCGTTATTTTGTTTTTTTGGCGCACCAAAAATATTTGCATCGCTTTATAATATTAATATTGAACCACTGTACTCACATGAACTGATTTAAATATGTTTTTAGTACCTTTATGGATCTTGAGAGAGGAAATGTCATTGCTCCCTATGCAGGCCTCACGGAGCCATCGGATTTCAACTAAAATATCTTAATTTGTGTTCCGAAGATTAACGAAGGTCTTAATTTTTTTTTTTTTTTTGTTTCAAATAGATCAACATTCTCCAGTGATTCTGAACAGGCAACTAAACAAAATAACATTTAATTTACTAGAGGTTCTGACAAAATGTTAATTGCTGCAGTCTATAAATTTGAATGAATGAATGATTCAATGACTCATTCATAAATACTTAACTTGTTTCATTACTGGATAAATCAGCACTTTTTGATCTAATGTCTTGAATTAATGATTCAGTGACATACATTTAACAGTCACTTGTTGCCACCTGGTGGTAAATGTTATCATTATTTGATGCGTATTTGATAGTGATTTACTGAAGGTGATTTACTCTATTTTGGTCGCTTCTGTAGACATCAGTGTTAATATCCAAACTATAAACTTTTATCCCAGTTCTTCTGTGATGAATATGAATATTTGTAGCACAGAAATAACAAATGCTGTGTTGCTGAAAAGACTGTTTTGTGGAGCTGTTTCATGCCTATACAGGACAACTGTCTCTGGCTCAGCGGCAGCACCAACGCAGATTTAAGTGTTCTGGTGTGATTTTGTCAAAGGTTTAATAAACACAGGCAAATTGTTGTCATTAAAGAGATCATGTGGGTGTTTGAATCAAGATTTTTTTAATCATGCAGCTCTAGTTTGCTTTCAATGAGTGAAATGGGCATTTCTGTTTGCTTTGTAGTAAAATATTGTGCGTATGCAAACCCTACAATTTCAAAACACATTTCGATACTACCCATGCAACATTTGTCAAGAAATATCCACGTGGAAGTGAGCATCTTCCATGATAGGTGGGGTCTCTATGGATCATATTTGTTAGTCCAGCACATCCCATAGATGAATTTAGAGGCCAGGGCAACACCTTGAACTCTTTGTCAGGTTCCTCAAACCATTCCTGAACCATTTTTGCAGTGCGGCAGGGTGCATTATCCTGCAGAAAGAGGCCATTACCACCAGTCAACACCATTGCCATTTAAGGGGTGTATATGGTCTGCAATATTCTTTAGGTAGGTGATATGTGTCAAAGTAACATACACATGACTGCCAGGACCCAAGGTTTCCTAGCAAAACATAACACTGCCTCTGACGGCATGCCATCTTCCTGTTCTGACCCAGTCGTCTAGCCATCACTATTTTGCCTTTGTCAAAGTCACTCAGATCTTTTTACTTGTCTATTTTTCCTGCTTCCAACACATGAAATTCAAGAACTGACTGTTTGACTGTTCTCTTGCTGCCTAATATATCCCACCTCTTGACAGGTGTCATTGTAAAGATATAATCAGTATTATTCTTTTAAAGTCACCATGAAATCAAAATTGACACGACAAATCTTTTTTTTATTTTTTTTTATTTATTTTTTTTTTACAGAATGTTGCAGTGTTATTATGAGTGCCCTCATAATCTTTAACCCTAAACTGAATAAAGGGGGTCAGATTGACCTGGCATGCTGTGATTGTTTTTTTTAAAAAATATTTTATCAATGAAAACATTTATTTTATATTCCATGAATTCTTAAAAAAAAAAAAAAAAAAAAGGTGTTTCTTACGGAAGAGGATTAGGGCCAAGCAATAATAAAAAAATAAAACCATCTTGAGATTAAAGTTGTTAAATTTCAAGAAAAAACTCGTTAAATTTCGAGAAAAAAGTTGAGATAAAATGTTGAGAATAAAGTCATTAAATTATGAGAAACTCGTTAAATTTCAAGAAAAAAGTCGAGATAAAATGTTGAGAATAAAGTCGTTAAATTGCGAGAACAAATTCGTTAAATTATGAGAAAAAATGTCGTTAAATTTCGAGAAAAGTCGAGATAAAATGTTGAAAATAAAGTCATTAAATTAACGAATTTTTTCTCGTAATTTAACAAATTTGTTCTCGTAATTTAATGACTTTTTTCTCGTAATTTAATGACTTTATTCTCAACATTTTATCTTGACTTTTCTCGAAATTTAATGAGTTTGTTCTCGTAATTTAACGACTTTTTTCTCGAAATTTAATGACTTTATTCTCAACATTTTATCTCGACCTTTTTCTCGAAATTTAACGAGTTTTTTCTTGAAATTTAACAACTTTAATCTTGAGATGGTTTTATTTTTTTATTATTGCTTGGCCCTAATCCTCTTCCGTAGTTTCTGACCCTCATCAATGTAATTTTTATATTTCTTGTTCATAGGATGGGGAAAAATATAATTTTTACCCCAAGAATGCACAAAGGGGGTCAAATTGACCCGCTTTCATTTCCTATGGAATTTTGACTCAACACAGTATAAAATCCTCCACAACTGTTTCATTTGGATATACGCCACAATAGGGAAGAAAATACTATCACAACTTCTGTTTCTTTCATGCCGACTTTAAATAACATTTCACCACTTTCCTCGTGTTGAGACTACAGAAGTGAAGCGTCAAACACCAGTGGTAAGATTTTTTTTTTTTTTTCTCCTCAGATGTCAACGTAGGTATGTGAGAAGCCTCAAAGTCCTGCTCTCCCTGTTTAACTGTCATCTCGATCCTCTCAGCTTTTCCTGTTGTTTGTGGGAAATGGAAAGCAAAGGCATCAGTTGCTATCAGACAGGAAATCCACCAGAGCCACTGATTTGATAATAGATCCACTTATCCTCACATTTCAGCAGGCAGAGAGACCCTTTGAGAGGACAAGTACAGTCACATTTCATAAATCTGACAAGGTCAGATAATTGGTTACTAGGAAGTAGTCAAGTGTCTGTTTCCATTAGCCCAATGCTATTTTCTGATATAACATTCTTACACAACAGCAGTTTGAAGGATCCAAAATAGGCTGTGATGATTCACCTGATATCCATATGCATCAGTCCCAAAGATAAATGGATCTTTGTGGTATTATGCAAGATATTTTTAATAGGCCTTAGGGTTTCATTTGAAATGCTATGAAAAAGCTATCTATTTATAGCATTTGAATCTACTTGCCATATTGTAAATCTTAAGAAGTAGGCGATACCTTTTCTTTGCCAGCTCTTGTAAATGAGAGGAAACTTCTTCAGGCTTCCATTCTAAAGAACTCTTGGCATTAATTTTGTAAGCCTTGCTCACAGTCAAGTGGCAAGATGGTAAAATCAATGAAGACCAGTAGAGAGATCATGAGTAGGCTTGGAAAAACATTTGCATAAATGCTCCATCATGAAAACCCACTCTTGCTCACTCGGGTTTCTGTTGTTCCTGATGGCATTGCTTCATGTACATGTCATGACGAGGGTGCTTTTACTGTTATGTAACGTATCTTTGAGCAGCTATGGTCAAGACAAGTAAAATTCCTCAGATTTTCTGTGCTGTAACTGCTCTCCAGGCGATGAGCTGTAACATGAGATTCGTCACATCACTGTGTCTGGAGGCTATGTAAGTCTCAGTGTGTTCCCTGCAGTGAGCGTAGATGTTTTTAGAGATCACGATTGATGGTGATCTGAAGGGAATGTGGAGTAATCAACAGCTAGGGTCTCCTCAACCGTGTGTTGCTGTGAAGTGCTTTCAGCGAGAATTGATCTTAGTTGATGCTCTTTAGAAGGATTTACAAGAGTCATTTGCCTTGTAAACATGCATGATTAAGATGGCTTGGCAAACACTGTGTCTTTTTAGATGACCAAGACTGATCTAACAGCTTCCTGCTGTCTTGTCTCCACACTATGATTGGTTTAATGTGATTGTTTACAAAGCAGATTTAGGTTCTGGCTTAGTTAAATGATCATCGGGGAGTCATTGAGCTCTGTTTTGGAAGGGCCATAAACTCCTACAGTTATCATCCCCTACTTATGTTACATAGTCTGACAAGTCTGTTGACATGAATGTGGTTGATCAGGTTTGGGCATACGTTAAGTGAAAAACTCATATGGCCATGCTTCTCTCAAAATGAATTTGTTCTCAGCATTTATTATACCAGAATAATGATGATAAATGTTAGTGTGTGCATTTCTGAGATGAGCACAATAACTGCTCTTTGTCATTTGACTTTAAAGCTTTATAATGGTAGTGAATGGCACTCACGATTTTAGGGGAAAAAAAGCCTAAAAATGCATCCATCATAAAAATAATTCATCCTGCTCCAGGGGGTTAATAAAGTCCTTATGAAGTGATGCGATGGGTTTTTATAAAAAAAAATATCCATATTTAAAACATTATTAACCATAATAACTAGCTTCTGGCAGACGGCCATACACAGCGTTTTGCGGCGGAAGCAGAACCCCTGATCTGACACATGACGCGATGACAGATGCTGAAGCGCAGAGAATAGAGCAAAACAAAATACCGGTCACAAGTTAAAAGTCTAAAATGAGAATTTTTCAAGAGAAATGTGTGAGGATTTCGATATATATAAGAGAGGAGCTTGAGTTTTTTTGCCCAGCCCTATTTGTTTGATCCGCAGAAGGCGTCTAAGCTTATGCTACTCCTACATCATGCATCGCGTCCGGGGTTACTCTTGTGGCGCAAGTCGACTTATGTAGGCAGTCTACCGGAAGCTAGTTATTTTTTAAGTTTTATATATGGATATTTTTCTTACAAAAACCCATCGCTTTGCTTCAGAAGGCCTTTATTAACCCCCTGGAGCCGTAATGATTATTTTTATAATAGATGGATGCACTTTTTTTGGACTTCAAAATCGTGAATGGCATTCACTGCCATTATAAAGCTTGGAAGATCCAGGATATTTTTAAATCTAACTCTGATTGTGTTTGTCTGAAAGAAGATGGTCATATACAGCTAGGATGGCTTGAGGGTGAGTAAATCATGGGATAGTTTTCATTTTTGGGTGAACTATCCCTTTAAGAAGAAGAACATTTATGATAATATTGAGAAATGTTTCTTGAGCACCTAATCTGTATTAGAATGCTTTCTGAAGGTTCATGTGACACTGAAGACTGGAGTAATAGCTGATGAAAATTCAGCTTTACCGTCACAGGAATAAATCAAATTTTAAAATTCAAATAGAAAAGAGTTACTTCAAATTTTAATAATATTTCACAATATTACTATTTAACTGTACTTTTGATTAAATAAATGCAGAGACTTCTTTCAAAATAATGTAAAAATCTTACTGACCCCAAACTAAACATTAGTGTATGTGTATAACATCACCATAGTCAATGTTTAATTATTTATGAACCAAAAAACCAAAGTTGTCCGGACACTGAAAGACATGCAATTAGACCAAGTCAAGGGTCTATCACAAAAATTACTTTAATTAGACATGAACACTGAAGAAAGCATGAGCTGAAACGTCTGTTCTTTGGTCTGTTTTTAAGACACTTCTCACTTTTTTTGCACATTTTTTCACTTTGTAGATGTCTAATTAAAGGTGCCATCGAACGTTTTTTTACAAGATTTAATATAAGTCTAAGGTTTCCCCTGAATGTGTCTGTGAAGTTTCAGCTCAAAATACCCCATAGATTTTTTTTTTTATTAATTTTTTTAACTGCCTATTTTGGGGCATCATTAGAAATGCGCCGATTCAGGTTGTGGCCCCTTTAAATGCTCACGCTCCCCGCCCACGGACCTCACGCTTGCCTTAAACAGTGTGTAGACAAAGTTTACACAGCTAATATAACCCTCAAAATGGATCTTTACAAAGTGTTCATCATGCATACTGCATGCATGCGTCGTATTATGTGAGTATTGTATTTATTTGGATGTTTACATTTGATTCTGAATGAATTTGAGGCTGTGCTCCGTGGCTAAATCTAACATTATAATTTTAAGATTTATAAAGAATGAAGTTGTGTTTGTGCATTATACAGACTGCAAGTGTTTAAAAATGAAAATAGCGACGACTCTTGTCTCCGTGAATACAGTAAGAAACAATGGTAACTTTAACCACATTTAACAGTACATTAGCAACATGCTAACGAAACATTTAGAAAGACAGTTTACAAATATCACTAAAAATATCATGTTATCATGGATCATATCAGTTATTATCGCTCCATCTGCCATTTTTCGCTGTTGTCCTTGCTTGCTTACCTAGTCTGATGATTCAGCTGTGCACATCTTGACGTTAATACTGGCTGCCCTTGTGTAATTCCTTGATCATGGGCTGGCATATGCAAATATTGGGGGCGTACATATTAGTGATCGACCGATGTATCTGTTTACCGATATTTTTCCCGATATTTAAGCATTTTTCCATAATCGGGTATCGGTTTTGTAATATCGGATTCGCCGATTTACGGCGCCATCTTGTGGCCGTTTTGAGATTTTTCCGCCATTGCAGCCCGGGCGTCTGAGGAGATCAGTCAACAACAACTCAGTGCACAGGTAAAGTATATGTTCTACTTGGTTTGCTTTAATTAATCAACTTTATTTAACATAACAGACATGCACAAATGAGATCGGAGACATAAATTCCTGATATAGTTAATTTATGCAGCTTGTTTCTAAACAATTGAGACGAACTCATTGAGTCACGTAGTGTAATTCGTCATGTCCTGCCCCAATAAAGACGTAACTTTACATGAATTAAATAATACAGACATGAATGAGTGCATGTTGAAAATAAAAGCGCTGAATTTAATTCTCTATCTGTTGTATTTGCTCACCATTAGTCTAGAAGAAATAGTTCGTTCATATTGCTTAGCAATGACGGATGATCAGGAGGCTTAAGCACGGCCACTGAATGAAACTTTTGACAAGATTATCTTGTTTAAACACCCTAGAGATTATATTATCATTTACTACATAACAATTATTTCGTTAATACACATATAAATATAGCCTACCGCTTTGTGGAAATTAATTATTTATTATCTCCATGCGCGATCGCGGTTGATTAAGTTATAGTCAAACAGCACTTTGTCAGTTGGCATTTCATGATTTAACGTTAGATTAAATTTAGATCATAAAATGCCAACTGACAAGTGCTGTTTAACTTTATATAGTCTCGGAAAAAAAAGTTCGTTCATATTGCTCAGCACTAGCCTGACTACGTCAGACTTCCTACTTCCGCTCAATTTCATTTCGCTTCTGTACTCAGTCTGATACAGCGTCAGAGCTTTCTGTTTGCCACCGGTCTGGAAACAGCCGGGCCAATCAACGAACAGAGGGCGGGCTGAGAGCCGTGACGGAGATGCTGAGCGCCGAGTTTTACATTGTAGGTTAGAGAAATCGAAAACCGAAACGACCGCGGAAATGGGAAACGAGACAGGGGATGCAATTCGCTCTGTTATGGAGAACATTCAACTCTTTTTCAAACGGTATTTCGCTCGCATCATCATGTGTTTACAACAGGTTTACAGTGGAAGTTCAATCATAGATTTGAGTTCGATGCATGATGTCTGTGCTTCGATGCGGCATAACATACATCATAACTAAACGTATCTGATTGGCTTACGGGTAACCAACTTCAGACAAGCGCGACCTAGCGAGAGAGAAAACACTTCTCTATTATGCCATTCCAGACTCTGTCTACGAAGCAAAGTGAAGTAGCAGAGTCTGGTATTACCAGGCTAGCTCAGCACCTGAATGGGTTGATGAAGCCTCAAGCACGGCCACTGCATGAAATTTTTGACAAGATTATCTCGTTTAAACACCCTAGATTATATAATTTACTACATAACCATTATTTAGTTAATAAATATAAAGTTTGTTTTTTTTTGTATGCAAGGAGGGAGTGATTGTTATAAATAAAATGGTTTGTTCAGCTCATTTGTGTTGTAATAATTGTCAAAAACAGAAGTATAACAGTAAATAAATATCGGTTCTGCATATCGGTTATCAGGTACATAAACATGCAAATAATTGGTATCGGTATCGGTTATAAAAAATCAATATCGGTCGATCACTAGTACATATTAATGATCCCGACTGTTACGTAACAGTCGGTGTTATGTTGAGATTCGCCTGTTCTTCTGAGGTCTTTTAAACAAATGAGATTTATATAAGAAGGAGGAAACAATGGAGTTTGAGACTCACTGTATGTCATTTCCATACACTGACCTCTTGTTATTTAACTATGCCAAGATAAATTCAATTTTTAATTCTAGGGCACCTTTAAAGTAATTTTTGTGATAGACCCTTGACTTGGTCTAACTGTACTTTTTTGGTTGATAAACTTATCTTGATTTACGCACCTGAGAACGGACTGGTTATCTTTTGCCGCGCATACAACTTTAATTATTTATGAAGAAATTATTGACATCATTGCCAGTTTTAACTTGAATGTGAAAGATTTATGGTGTCAGCCGCTTTATTTTAGCTGTTCAAATACAGTTTATTATGCTGATATTGCA
Organism: Megalobrama amblycephala; assembly: GCF_018812025.1. Classification (NCBI taxonomy): domain Eukaryota; kingdom Metazoa; phylum Chordata; class Actinopteri; order Cypriniformes; family Xenocyprididae; genus Megalobrama; species Megalobrama amblycephala. The sequence goes on from NC_063052.1 coordinate 3,493,639, forward strand.
AACTCGATTTTTTTTTTTAATCATAGTTTAATTTATTATCATAATCATGAACACACTTTTTTGTAGCTTAAATAGTGCTGTAAACATGAATCTTTCTTTGTACATGCGGGGGGAAAACCCCCCCAAAAAACTATACATTGGCCCGATATACTTCATGCAAAATCAAAGAAAGAACTGGTGTGATGTCATGTCAGATCAAAATGAAGTTTGAGGGTTTTTCGGGAGTTCGAAACAGCTTTACAAAAAGCTAACTTTCCGGAAAAGTTTGCTCCGCTTGGTAAACACCTTTGAACTTTACCATTGGTCCATGGCGATTACTTAATAGGTAGGTGTGGCTCTGAGGCTCCACCTTAATTGAGGTATTAATCAAATGAGTAAATAAATAAAAACATGATCACACTGGAGAGCTGCTTTAGAGTAGAAATTGAAGCTGTAATTTTAATTGAAAGCAACTCTGACACAATCTATTGTATAAAGTGCTATATAAATAAACATGACGTGATGTGACTTGACTGGAGAGCCAAATTGCTGAGCTTGTCCACAAACATATCCACGTTGTGTGTTTATTTAATGTATTAACATATTCATCTAAACGCCGCTCTCGGCAGCCTGGGTGGCATTAGGATGTTCACTATACCGCTGTACCGAGTATATCAGGGCCTTAAGTGTAGTTTCTTTTGACTCGGACCAGTAAGCAACCTCCTAGAATACCCTGGGAAAGCCTTAACAAGTACTCAGAACACCTTAGCAATTTTGAAGTTAGGCTTTTGCATGGGCTTTTTTGTAACTCTAAGTAGCTCTTAACCCTACGCAAAGACCACATCGTCCACCTGCTCTTTTACAGTGCTGCTAAAAGCATCAGATGCAGGTTAGGGTAAAGATGGGCTTCTTAGCCTGCACATCCCCCTCCTTCAGGCTGAAGCAGATGGAGAGTAGACATGAGGGGGATGTTAACGGGACCCCATAGGCTGTGATAAGGGCTGTGCCTCTCACTCCTGGGACATTATACAGTGGGTTAAGGTGGGGAAGGTCGAGACCAGGCTATAATTCTTGCAAATGATTTTAGTTCTCACTTCTGTTCAAAAAGTTTTTTTTTTTTTTTTTAATCTCATAGGGAATAAGTGCTTTTGTATGTAGTCTTTCACTCATAATACATTTTACACTAGCACTACCCCTCCTTCTCTGCCGCTCCCTCTCTTTCCCAAGAGAGCCATTGCCTCAGCCTCTAGATCAGTTTAATCTTTCTGTCAGGGCAGACCGTAGGAGTTGACAGCAGCTCTAGATAAATAAATAAACACTAAACCAGCCACACATCCCCTCCCACAGTTCATCTCTTCCTAATGGAGCCGTCGCGTGAACCCATCCACATTTAATCACCACTCTTGGAGAGATGCTCCGCTCCAGCTCTGATCTCACGACGACAACCTTAACCAGTTGTGTCATAGCTAACTGCTAGTAAATTTAACAAGATGGGTGCCATTCCAAACAAATGAGTTGTTTGTGAATGAGAGACAGAGGAATAACCTTATTGCAGGCTCAACAAACGGAGCAGTGGTCAAGTAACTTGTTTTTCGTGTCACAAGTCACAGTCGATTTTTCTTGGAAATTGGAAGCACACACTCTCAGGCAGATTAAATATTCATTAACCATTCCGGGTCTTAATGTGAGCTCGTTAGCGTCTTGTGCTTTGTCGTTGGTTCTTGCGACACTCTAACCAAAAAAATCTCCATTAGCTTTTAGCTGCGATCATCAAAGTTTAAACCATATATTGTTTTTGCTCCAAGCTTCAACAAGAGTGGTTGTTAACATGCTGATTTAGCACTCTAAATTGTACTTTGTTCTCAGATCTTTTTTTTTTTTTTTTTTTTTTTTTAAATTATGTATCTTTTTTTAATTACTATGTTAATTTAAGTAAAGCAAACAACTTGAGACATTTACTCCTGAATGAACCCAGTTTAACCCTCTTGTTTGGAAACTGAAAGATCCCAAAGGTAAGGCATTGCTAGCTCCAAAAAAATAAATAAAAAAAATAAAATAAAAAATAATAATAATAATAATAATAAATAAATACAAATTCTGGTAGTATCAGATTGAATTTTGAATGATTTTATCTTAAATAACATGGTATAAAACATGTTCTGCATGGAAAAAAAGTTTTTTTTTTTTTTTTTTTTTTTTTTTTTTTTCCTATCTGTTTAAAGGGATAGTTCACCCAAAAATGAAAATTTGATGTTTATCTGCTTACCCCCAGGGCATCCAAGATGTAGGTGACATTGTGTCTTCAGTAGAACACAAATGATGATTTTTAACTACAGCCGCTGCCGTCTGTCAGTCAAATAATGCGAGTGGTTGGGAACTTCTACTATAAGAGTAAATACAACTTGGTTAGACAAATCCAAATTAAACCCTGTGGCTCGTGACGACACATTGATGTCCTAAGACATGAAACAATCGGTTTGTGCGAGAAACCGAACAGTATTTATATCATTTTTTACCTCTAATACACCACTATGTCCAACTGCGTTCAGTACTCGCTTAGTGAGGTCTGATCGCGCTCTGACAACAGCAGTGATGTCTCATGCATATACTACTTCAATGAGTGTTAGACATCACTACCGTTGTGCAACTTCTATCTCTTTGAATGGGTAAACATCAAATTCTCCAAAGCTGTTTGCCAAGCTTTTGATTAAATTTCATTTTTGTAATCACCAATGAAATCTGACAACAACTGTCTCCATAATTTTTTTTCCAAACGCTCGAATCATGAGAAAAAACCCTGTATTTTTCAGGCTGGATCAAGCTAATGTGCATGCACAGACCTAAATGCGCGTCTCTTGTGCCTCATTTTGGAGGCGCGCATCTAACTGTTTCTATAGAAACTGGTGCTTCTAACGGCCGCTGCAATGGCGCGATGACTTTACCAATCGGCGATTGCCTCTTATTTAGAAGGCGGGGCTTATTTCGCCATATTGCGCGTTGCACTTTCTCCCATTCAAAACAATATGAGTGACATGTCTTGTGTTATTCTATAGTCTTTGGTAAAACTGAAAATTTTGTTCTCAAACTTATATTATTAAACTTTCATTATTTTTATAACTTTCATGTTATAAGTTAAACTTAGTCTTGAAATATTGTTTAAAATGTTACTTTTCAAAGGGGGTGTACTCATTTACGCTGAGCTGTGTGTGTGTGTGTGTGTGTGTGTGTGTGTGTGTGTGTGTGTGTGTGTGTGTTTATACAAAATGTAGATTCACACACTTTAGCAGTAGACTTTTTTTTTTTTTCACCCAGTTGTTTATTTTTATTTGTATTATTGCATATTCTTCTTTGTATTCTTCATATTCTTATTCTTCTTCATATTCTTTGTACCGCATTAGTCTCTGGCATGCCTAATGTTGCATGAACATCAACAAAAAATGAGGGTTTAAGCACAAACTTCTGCTTATCATTGTGAGCTGAGTTCTGTAGATGTAAACCATTGATGGGAACATGAGATATCTGTGGTCAAGAGGTCATCAGAGAAATGCTGATGCAAATCTAATCTTTCTCCTCTGATGATTTATTGGATCAGTAGTCAGTGCACAATTGACAAATGCCTGCATGATGTTGTGTGTGATCAGGCAAGAATATTCAGGAACATTGAATGGAGATTGAATTAAACATAATGTTTTGCAGGAGAAAACTGTTACAGTATGCTTTCATGGAGTCCATATCAGATACTATAATCTCTTTCTTCTGCTTTTAAAAACCCATTCTCATGGGAGAGGCATTTAACATTAGTTGAAATTTTTCTCTTCCTCATTTCCTGTTCCCTCTTATGTCCCTCTTATGCGATCTTGTTTTCCTGATTTGCCTATAGAAGCGTGACATGTGATGTCCTTGTGCTCTGAGCTAATGGCTCTCTTAGTGCAGTCATGAATGGCTCACCATATGCATTTAATTCTGGCATTGCAAAGCATAATTGGATTTTCTGTTATCGTGAACTTTGTAGAAATCAGTGGCCTCAAATCATGCTAAATGCAAATTTCCAAAATGTTTCTGTTTGCTATTTGTAAGACATCGGTACGAATGAAAAAATTTTCCTAATATGATTATGACCAAATTCAGAATCATAATGTTCTTGTGCAACATATTTGGTCACTTGCATCACAATGTCATCAGAATTTGTTGGATCAAATCCATGGAATTTATCATCAAATCTGTTCATACATGCATTTTATAAACAGAGACCCAGGGTTTTTCATTCTTTAGTCAGCTTTGAAGTAAACTTTAGATCATTAACTGCAAAAAATCAGTCTCTAAAGTCATGAAACAAAAATCTTGATACTTTTGTTGTCAAGCATTTCAAACACTAGGCCTCTTAATGTAGCCATTACATCAACTATCTTTCTTTGAAATCTCGATGGTTCTGCTTAGAAGAGCCGAATGGGAGGCTATTGGCCTGTCTATTAGTTAACTAGGGCTGTGTAATCTAAATGTTAATGTTCTCCAGGCCAGTCTCTCTCTGAGTATTGCACAGCTAGGCAAAATGTAATGTGGTCTCACTGCATATTTTTGTTTCTCTCCTATCTCTTTCCGTAAATTAACCTCATACCTTACATTCTGTGTTCTCCACATCCACGGCACTGTTTGAAAGCTATACTGGCAAATTCTGGATTAGCGTGAAAATATTTGAGATTTTTAACCTCTGGTTACCTCTAACATGCTCTTTCTCTCTCTCACAGATAGCTGTGATGACTCTGACACTGTTCCCTGTCCGTCTGTTCTTTGCTGCATTCATGATGTTGCTGGCCTGGCCCTTTGCATTTGTGGCTACTGTTAGCCGTTCTGAGGATGCAGTTGAACCTCTGTCCTGGTGGAGATGGTGAGTAACAGATCAGAAATGTTAATCAGATGTGAGAGTTCAGGAACATCACACTGACTCTACATTTCTGCCCTCTGCATGAGGTTACACTGCTTAAATAGACCTACAGAGCCATTCAAACTGTGAAAAAAGTATAAGTCATTAATTTTCAATGAGAGGATTTGATGCCACATGAGGTACAGCAACCGTTGGCATATTCAAATGAGTAGCCAATGCGAGTGCAGACGCGTATGCGATTTTGCTTCCTGATAAACTGCAGTCAAGTAACTACTAGCAAGTAAGGTGAACACACCTTTAAGATTTGTTTCAAGCCCTAATGATCTTCCAAAGAGTATGTTTTCAGATGCAACTTTGGAATCACTTGTGCAATAGTCAAATGCTTCATGTCAGGGTAAAATTTTTAATAGATTTTTTTATTAGTTATCACACTATCATTGTTAGGTACCCCCCCCTCCCCCCACCCCCTTTTTTTTTCATGAAAATGTTTTTGGTTTTAATTTCATTAACAAAATTGTAGGATTAGTTCACTTCAGAATTAAAATTTAGTGGTAATTTACTTACCCCCATGTCATCCACGATGTTTTTTTTTTTTTCTTTCCTCAGTCAAAAAGAAATTAAGTTATTATAAATTATGTTTTTGAGGAAAACATTTCAGGATTTTTCTCCATATAGTGGACTTCAACAGTTACCAATGGGTTGAAGGTCCAAATTCCAGTTTCAATGCAGCTTCAAATGGCTCAAAGGAATAAGGGTCTTATCTAGCGAAACGATCGGTCATTTTCTAAAAAAAAAAAATTTTAATTGTATACTTTTTAACCACCAGCTCTGCGATGCACCACACATTACGTAATAACGTTGGAAAGGTTACGCGTGACGTAGGCGGAAGTACCGAGCAAGTGTTTACAAAGCAATCATGCAAAGACCAAGTCAATCTGCCTTTACAAACAGAGGTAAATCAATGATGATGGATGATTTTGAAGTTGGAGGAGAGAATTTTTTTTTCGCCCTACCGCGGTACTTCCGCCTACGTCACACGGGACCTTTTTAAAGTGATTACGTAATGTGTGGCGCATCGTGTACGGGATCGTGTAGAGCTCTTTGAAGCTGCACTGAAACTGCAATTTGGACCTTCAACCCATTGGTAACTGTTGAAGTCCACTATATGGAGAAAAATCTTTGAATGTTTTCCTCCAAAACCTTAATTAACTACTAGGGGTGTGACGAGATCTCATGTCACGAGATCTCGCGAGACTAAAGTGTGACGAGATTTCTCGTTGAGGCGAAAAGTAGTCTTGTGATGTTGCCATGACAGAGTGTTAGGATGATTAGGAAAGAATATGCCACCGCTATGTTTACATTAGGCCTCCACTGTCCTTTTGCTTTGTGTTTAAATAAAAAAACATTTAATTAAGTTGGATAACGGTCGCCGCCGCTCCATATTTACAGAGTTACGCGCGATCGCTGAAAGTGAAAGTAAACGCGCGTGCGCGCGCATTCAAACGTGATTTCAATACCCCGCATTTTGAAAGCGGCTCCCTGATGAATGCAAATATCTCTCAATATGAAAGCTATTTTAGGCTGGGCAGTGTAGTTGTAACCATCTCTTAGCTCTGTATCAAAGAAAAAGTTGGTCTTATTTACACTTTGAATATTGAGAGGGTGCGATTATGGTTGCACTTATGTTACTATAAAAACGAATAACAGTTTTCTCTTAATCTTAAGCACAAACAGTAAGGTTTCATTTGTTAACATTAGTTAATGCACTGTGAACCAAGCTCAATTTAAAATTGAACATTGGTCTGGAGAGTCTGTATGTATTTTCTAGCGCACAAGAGGCGTGATCAACGAGCATTATTCACGCAATTGGATAGTCCTTCAACCAATCAGATCAACGATCCGGGTGACGTACTTTGCAGAGCGACGCAAAAACTCCAGACAGGTTTAGTTTGTATTGGTTTGTAGCATTGATCAGCGGTTTGCAGAAGTAGCAATGGCATCGAGCGATTTTTGCAGGTTGTGCAAAAAAAAACATGAAAGTGAGTGGTATTTACACCCACTCGAGTGATTTGTTTGCTAAACTAAAGAAGTCATTCAGCATCCTGACAAGCGATCTAACCAATCAGAACGAAGAATCCGCCATCTTGTCTGACAAGCAGGCAGGAGTTAGATAGAAGATTAACCTCGGTGGAGTTAAACTTAAAAAAAATTGTATATTGACATCTTTCTGCGTTTGAAACAACATTCATTCTCATGTTCATTCATGTTTATTTGATGCTATAAATGGACTACTAGGAAGAGATGATCGGTTTACGAGCCTCTTGAGCTGAGGCGCTACAGCAATCTGTCATGACACATTAAAGAGCCACAAAACGGATTTTATTGTTTGAATTTCTTAAAACTACACAGTTTGAAAGCTGGGACTTTGTTTAATATCATAAGTAACCTGCTTTGTCTTGTCTGTCGACGTGTTGTCAGTATCCTCTTTGCTCTGCGATGTATTTTTCACTGCGTGTGGCGTGACGACGCCACGGCTTGTCGGACAAAGCAACAGTAACTAAGGGGGGGGCGGGTCTTTGCGAAGGGTCGTGCTTGCCGTCGCTTCTCTATCGTCATCGTGTTATACCCGCCAATAGCGAGCAAGGTGGATAAGCCAGTCTGTGATTGGTTCCCGCAAAAGTGTAACAGACGCAGTAGAAATGAATGCACAGGTTTCCAGACTGAGTTGCCGGGCGAAATCAAATCGCCGGCAGATCAGGCTGGGTTTACCCAGTCTATGAACTATCATGAACTAACAATGAATGACTATTTTTATTAACTAACATAAACAAAGATTAATAAATACTGTAGCAAATATATTGCTCATTGTTAGTTGATGTTGGTTAATATGTTAATGTTAATAAATGAGACCTTATTGTAAAGTGTTACCATTTTTATTTATACTGTTTTATTTCTATGATCAGTTTGTGGAAAGGAGTTCAGTTAGGAGGTCAAAAGTTGTAGAAGCTCATAAATCATGTACAGTAATGTCTGAAGAGACTGAAATCATACAGAAGAGAAGTCAGTCAGTTGAGTTAGTGGCAAAATCTTATACAGTACTTGAGTATTGTTGTCTTTTACTGCATATAATTCATACTCAGAAAGTAGAACTGAAATGACATTCATTAAGATGATTAGTTAAAACATTTCAAATACACCTGCAGAATATTTTTTCTAGTCGTGTATTTCGCCATTGAGGATTTGTTAAAAACAGTGTGTAAAAATCTTGTCTCGTTCCGGCTCGTGAACTCAACCTCGAGTCTGGTCTCGTCTCGTGAGATACCCGTCTCGTCACACCCCTATTAACTACTCCTTTAACACTGCTTCACATTAGGAGTGTTGTATGAGTGTTTTAATTCTGTAACATTGGGTTCCATTTGTAGTTGGGACACTTAAAAAGCTAGCTGCTGACATCAAACTCTTGGAATCAACTGAGTGAGTCTGTTCAGGTCATGTGGTGCGCATCATGTGGCGTGTGCGAGTGAGTGTTACTGCAGTTGCTCACCACGCAGAACGTTTCAATTCAGTCATTTGTGAGGATCCATTGGTTTGAAGCTTGCTGCCAACATAGACAGATTACTAGGGTTTGGAACAAAGCTGTAGTCTAAATATTCTCAGATATTGGAGAGCTCTCTCTTTCTCACAATTTTGAACTGCTAAAAATAAGAGTGGTGTATTGTGAGTCTGACGTATGTGTGGTACACCTACTCACACACAATGAGTCACATCTCACTGCTCCATTCACACCGTCTCAATTCCACTATCACCTGATAGCTTCCAGCAGGGCTTTTCATATTCTCTTACTGTGTGTCTGTGTTTCTTCTGTATCCCATTGTGCACAAGTTTGTTCTTGTGAGGTGTGGAGAGGAGAAGTTTTTATCTTTGTCAACAGTGTAAGTTTGAACAGACATGCTCAATTACCTACACTGGAAAGGCACAGGTCACGAAATTACGTATTTCGCTACTGTGCATGTTTGAGCGGGTGTGCCTCAGAGAGTGTTTCAGTTTGTTCATGAGCCAGCAGTGTTTAAAACATCTTTTCTAGTGCTGTTAATATTTAGCATGAAGTCCATGTAGAAAGCTAAGGTTTAACTAGTCCAAAACCAAGTCCAAAATATCAATTCTGTATGAAGGACTTCATAGAGGTGCATTGTTTTAAAGTGTTTTGCATGTGTTTTTTTTTTTTGTGGTTTAAATTTGGATTTCGGATAAATATGGTCTTCTTCAGGGTTTTTTTTTTTTTTTTTTTTCATTGAATATCCAATTCAATTAAGAGATGCATCACATTATTGAAGTAAAATAGTTTGCCATGCAGTTTCATGTTGACTTTAAATGCTAAATGATATGGACCACTGTCAGTTGGATGTGAAGGCAATTGAATTACCCCACAATGTCAGAAAGCAGGTGATATTCTCCTACTAACCCTGTCTCTGTCTTCCTTTTTGTTTGTTTCTCTCTCTCCAGGCTGGTAGATCTGGCTTTAAAGGCCATCATGAGAGCCATGTGGTTTTCTGGAGGGTTTCACTGGGTCCGTGTGAAGGGACGGCCGGCTCTGCCCAGTGAAGCACCCATCCTCACGATGGCCCCTCACTCATCCTATTTTGACGCCATCCCTGTCACTATGACGATGGCATCTATAGTGATGAAGGCAGAGAGTAAAGACATTCCAGTCTGGGGCAGTAAGTGTTTTTTTTTTTTTTTTTTTTTAAATAGACAAACATTAAAACTCTTCAGCTTGTTTAGTTCACCTTAAAGCTGTTTGTTGTTTTGCATCTGATAAATTGAGATGTGTACTGTGCTAGACTAACTGGGACTTGTCACAGCACTTGCATATAATTGCTCTTATGTCAGTTCAACTGCTTCTATTGTTCTCATTTGGAAGTCGCTTTGTATAAAAGTGTTAAATGTAAATTATATGAGATTAAATGTAAATGAGATGTGGTCAGATAAAGTTTTTTTTTTTCCCCTCTTTATGTTAAGCGCTACACTACTGTTCAAAAGTTTGTGGTATGAAATGTTAAATGTCTTTTATGCTCACCAAGGCTGCATTTATTTGATAAATTATGGAAAAATAGTAATATAGTGTAATGTTATTACAATTTAATATAACCGTTTTCTATTTGAATATATTTTAAAGTGTAACTTATTTATGTGATGGCAAAGCTGAATCATCAGCATCATTACTCCAGTCTTCAGTGTCACATGATCCTTCAGAAATCTTCTAATATGCTGATTTGATGCTCAAAAATATTTCTTAATATCATTGTTTAGAAAAATTGTTAAAAGCTGCTTAATATTTTTTTTGAAATCATGATACATGATTTTTTCCCCCCAGGATTCTTTGATAAATAGAAATTTTAAAAGAACAGCATTTATTTGAAATAGAAATACTGTCTTTACTGTTACAATTTCTTACTAACCCCAAATTTTTGAACTTCTGTCGTACTCATCCAGCTTATGTCCTACTCATACACAGCTCCATGATGAATAATATTCATGAGCTGCTAATAATTTTATTTTTTTACCTAGTTCACTGAGAGCAGCTTAACTGGCATCAAGATGAGATTTATTTGTAATTTGAATAAGAAGGAAAACTATCTGAGATTGTGCAATGTGCCGATTAAAGGGATAGTTCACCCAAAAATGAAAATTTGATGTTTATCTGCTTACCCCCAGAGCATCCAAGATGTAGGTGTCTTTGTTTCTTAAGTAGAACACAAATGATGATTTTTAACTGCAACCGTTGCCGTCTGTCAGTGGTATAATGCAAGTCAGCGGGAACTTGGACTATAAGAGTAAATAAAACACGACAGACAAATCCAAATTAAACCCTGCGGCTCGTGACGACACATTGATGTCCTAACGACACGAAACGATCGGTTTGTGCGAGAAACCGAACAGTATTTATATAATTTTTTACCTCTAATACACCACTATGTCCAATGGCATTCATCACTCGATTCGTTTGGTCTGATCGCGCTCTGACAACGGCAGTGATGTCTCGCTCTCATTGAAGTATATGCGCGAGACATCACTGCCGCTGATGAATGCCGTTGGACTTGCATTATACCACTGACAGACGGCAGCGGTTGCAGTTAAAAATCATCATTTGTGTTCTACTGAAGAAACAAAGACACCTACATCTTGGATGCGCTGGGGGTAAGCAGATAAACATCAAATTTTCATTTTTGGGTGAACTATCCCTTTAATTTATTGTTTATTATAGAAAATCTCAATTTATATTCCCAGCATTTTGCAAGACTGACTTGCCTACTTTTTAGGTCTCACTTTCGGTCACTTTTTAAATAATATATTGCCATCTCTCTCTCTCTCTCTTTGTGTCCCTCTTTATTCTCTCTCTTGCCCCACCCTTCACTCTTTCTCCATTTTAAGCTCTTATCAAGTTCATTCGTCCTGTGTTTGTGTCGCGTTCTGATCAGGACTCTCGGAGGAAGACCGTTGAGGAGATCAAACGCAGAGCGTGTTCTGATGGCAAATGGCCTCAGGTACCACACAAATGCGCACAGACTTCTGATATTTTTCATCTAACGTAATGACATTCATACAGTTTAAGTTTCCAGACACATTTTTGGGCCACTTTGTATCATGCTTTGTGAGTTAGAGGAGTACTGAGGTATTTCTCCTCTGACTGTGGCCTGTTTTCAGATCATGATATTCCCAGAGGGCACATGCACCAATAGATCCTGTCTCATCGCATTTAAGCCTGGTATGTACGCTCTCTCTGTCTGTGCCCACCTCTGATATCTGCTGACTAAACATACTTTTCATGCTCAGAACGAGTGTTTGTTTTTTGTTAGTCTGTGTTAGAAATGTTAAGAATGTTTGTAGAGGATACTTTGCTGGTGTGTAGCTAGATCTGTAGTCGGTAGTAGTCAGATGTTTGCTATCTCTTTGTACCCTCTCTAATCTGCGGCCCATCATGGTTCATAGCACTGAGAGAGCTGGTGATTGGCTTCCTCTTCCTGTTTGCGCTGTGGAGTCTGATGGTCTTTTCTCCTCAAATCCCCCTCTCCTCTGTTATTCATTGTATCGGTTCTATTCCTCTAATCCCCACCCCTCCTCTCTCTATCCCTTACTTATTTTATGTTGTCTGGCTGTCTCACTTTTCTCTTTACAACCTTTAATACTGGAGCTCTCACTGTACAAAACAACATCAGCTTTGGTGGTCTGCAGCCAAATAGCTCTCCAAAACAAAAACAAGGCCAGAATCCGAGTTTGAATGTGTGCAGTGAGTTCTGGTGCTTTTTGATGATGTACAGAAAAGTTTATAGTGCATTTTTAAATAGACTATGTGGTAATCAATTTCTTAAGCATATGATGCATTCCATTTTCATATATTATGGCTTCCACTGGTCTTTTGATGACTCAAAGGGCATCATAAGCTGCTTTTCCACCGTCAGTAACCGTTTTGTAACTGGCTAAAACGACATATAATGATGGTAACACAGAAAACTTATATAACGGCCAGCTGGTACGGTTGCGGTTTCATTTTCCACTGTGGGGCTGATAACGGCCACTCTATGGTGTCAGTCACCAATGCAACGGTTTATTGATATGATATGTAAATAACGACCACATTATGAAGGATGATCAGATATTTCTTTTCTATTATAATTCTATTATTAATTTGTTTACATCGCTTCACTTTCACTTTCTATTAGAGCCCTTAGCCAGCTACAGAGAAACTGGTAGCCAGGCAAGTGACCAATCCTGAGTGGCGACGTCACTTCACGGATTCCATCAGCATGATTAGACAACCGTGCCGAGAGTTCCGAGCCGAGAGCGGTTTGTAATTGTGCCGTGCCATACCAGTCTCAAGTCGAAACACAACTGGAACCGTTCCTTACCATTCTAAGAACTGTTCGGCCCGACTGTGGAAAAGTGGCTATAGTCTGCAGGAATGTGTTTTATTCTTCTTCTTCAACGCCCCAAAAAAACAAAAACAAAAAAACAAACACGATTTTTCACATATTGTGTATTGCAGCACCTCTATTCCCAGTCTGTCTGAAATACTGTTTTCCAGTTTCTACAAAGACCCAAGTGATTGGCCAAACACCTCAACATTAAAAAGCATAAAATGGCCTTTAAAAAACTTTTATGAATTGATATTACATTTAAATACACAATAAGAGTATACAGCAAGCAAACTGTTCAAAAACCTGGATTTTTTTTAAGATAAAGTCATCACATTTTATTGTATTGAAAAACAGAGGAGCTGCAACTGTGTAGCCAAAAAATGGTGCATTTGACATTTATTTATAGTGGTTCTGCTCTGCCTAAAAAGTACAGGCACACTTGTGCACATGTGGACGCTTTAAGTATAAACCAAGCTTTAGTCAAATGCCATCCCTATGGTGAAAGATGCAAATTAATGATGGGTGTTTTCTATATTTGCATTGACCTGTTCTGTATAAGAGAGTTGCATTGAGTTTATCAAAGGTTAGAGAGTTTAGTCTCTGTGGAGAGTCGGTCAGTTTCTATTAACACCATGTAATAAGAAGCTGCTTGTAAGCTGAAGGGCATCTCTCGTCTCTCTACACTTTCCCAGAAGTGATGAGATTTGACTGGCACAAACTGGGGCTCAATTTAAAATGTCTCTTTTCTATTTTAATATATTTTATAATGCAATTTATTCCTGTGATGGTAAAGCTGGATTACCCCAGTCTTCATAGTCATGTGATTCTTCAGAAATCATTCTAATATGCTGATTTGCTGCTCAAGAAATATTTATTATCAGTGTTGAAAACAGTTGTGCTGCTTAATACTTTTTGTGGAAACCATGATGTAACACGGTTCGTAGATGTGGGAAGAAGGAGGTGGGAACCGGCGAACATTTAACAAACTTTAATATATAAATAAACCAAAAACCAAAGGAAAGTAATGCCGGCAGACCCTCACGGACGTCTGCCGGCCACACAAACATAATAAAACATAACGTAAAGTCCAGTCCTGGTCCTCTCTCGTCCTTCACTGTCGTCGCTCCTCCTTTTATGCTTCCGGAGCTCCTCCGTGAGGGACTCAAGGCCGGTGCGCCTCCCAGGTGGAGCTCATTAACTCTCGCGCCACCGGCCTTGCGCCGTTCCCTCACGGCTCTCGCCCGCCCTGGTCGCCACACATGATAAATTTCTTTCAGGATTCTTTGAATATAAAGTATTTGAAATATGATTCTTTTGTAACATTATAATTTTAAATAATTTTTTTATACATTTTATTAACTTAATAATATGAGCATGTGTCCTTGGTACTGCATGTACTTTTTTTTTTACTGTGTGTTTTTTTTTTTTTTTTTTTTGGAGGAGCAGTCCCAGATTAGAAAAGACTTTCAAAAATTAAGATTTGACAAAATAAGCATCAAACCTCAACAAAAGACACTTAAAGGTGTAAAGATCTCTTGAAGTGAATGTTCAGCTCATAAAGTTATGATTGTATATTGATGGAATCCTCTAAATGATTTATTATTCATTATATTGTGTGCCATCTTGCAAAGCTTGAATGTTTGCAAGTAGTTGGTTTGCAATGATATCTGAATATTAAAAACACTGAAGCTGGATGAGGTCAGTGGATTTGGATACTTAAGATCACACCCACAGTCACACAGAAGGGTCATGTTTCAAATAGGACAGGCTATAGTTTAAATGCCACACCCAGCCCTTGGAGTGGAACAAGGTCAAAGCACAGGTTCTCTCTGATTCCCACTCGTTTACCGTCCTTTTGTCCCTCCTTTCCTGCAGGTGCGTTCATTCCTGGTGTTCCTGTGCAGCCTGTGCTGTTGCGGTATCCTAATGAGATGGTGAGAATAACCTGAATGCCCAAACAGGGTGTGTCATTATTGTCACTGTTGAACCACATACTTTCTGTCTGCAGCTGTGTATTATGTGTCTTCAATCATGAAGACTTTGAATTTATCTTTCACAGCCCAATCAAATATGCAATAAATTTTTTTTTTCTCTCTCTTTTTTTTTTTTTTTTTTTTTCCACTGTTGAAACCTTTCTCTTTTTATCTGTCTGTCTCTTATGTCTTTGTCTCCTTCTCTCATAAATAATAAAAGCCCAGCAATCAGGTTTCATTCAGACTCTCTGGAAAACTTGGCTCTTCTCTTAGCATTTATTGCTACTGGAAATTAGTATGGGGCCCCTAGATTCAAGGTTGTGCTATTAGAGGAGCAAGTTCAAGTGGTTAGGTCTTGTGTGTGTGTGTGTGTGTGTGTGTGTGTGTGTGTGTGTGTGTGTGTGTGTGTGTGTGTGTGTGTGTGTGTGTGTGTGTGTGTGTGTGTGTGTGTGTGTGTGTTTAGGCTAGTTACTTATTTAAGTGGATACTGCCTGTATAGGACTCATGTTTTTGTTTGAGATGCTGATCCCATTCATTTACATCTTGCTCTTCTCACTTCCTTGACAGGATACAATCTCATGGACGTGGCAAGGGCCTGGAGCGTGAGTCTATTGAGTTCCTTTAAAGGGACAGTTCACCCCAAAATGAAAAATTTACTCACCATCATGTCACTCCAAACCTGTCTGAGTTTCTTTCTTCTACTGAACACAAAAGAAGATATTTTGAAAAATGTTGATAACCAAACAGTTTTGGTTCCCATTGACTTCCATTGTATTTTTTGTCCATACAATGGAAATCAATGGAAACCAAAACTAAAACATTGTTCAAAATATCTCCCTTTATGTTCCACAGAAGAAAGAAATGCATACAGGTTTGAAATGACATGAGGGTGAATAAATACCTTGCATAATTATAATAAAACATCATTTTTAATTTTGGGTGAACTTTCCCTTTAACTTCCTTATCCTTCCTCTCAGTATATTATAATGACAGTTTATGGAAAAGCCAGTCCTCTGGGTGTAGACTAATGCTCAAGTTTTATGTGCTTGTATATATTGGTGAGTTAAAATTAAATACATGATCTTTTTCAGGTTTAAGATTTTATGGCTCACGTTATGTCAGCTACATAACTTCATAGAAATAGAGGTGAGAACTCACATTTTGGTGTAAATGTCAGTTTTATGTTAGTATTTATATACTATAATAATGTTTTGAAGTAGCTTTTATCTTTTATATTTTCAGTTTAAGTTTTAGTAATTTTATGTTTTTTTTTTTTTTTTTTCAGTTTTAGTCATGAATTCAACTTATGTTTTAGTACTTTTCAAACATATTTATTTCAGTTAGTTGCCAGTTTTTTCATCTCTTTATATCGATGATGATGATAATAAAAAACAATTCTGTCTGTCAAGTATCTTCCTACATATACCCCATCAGAAGAAGAGAAGGAGGATCCAGCCCTGTTTGCCAGCAATGTAAGACGCATCATGGCCAAGTGAGTGGATTTTTATCACGAAAACAATTTTATTGTCACTTTATTTCATGCTGATCAAAAGAACTTTGAAGTCTGTTTATTTGGCTTTACACTTCTTCCTCAATATACAGGCATTCTAAAAGGCCATATTGTCCAGTAATCAGTTTTCATTCTGTGTGTTTTCTCCATAGGGCGCTTGGGTTGCCCATTATTGATTACTCCTTTGAGGACTGCCAGCTTGCTATGGACAAAGGCCCTTTGCGTTTGCCCAGACATACCTGCTTGCTGGAGTTTGCCAGACTGGTACGACATTTGGGGTGAGTAGATCAGTAGATTTTAATAGAATCACCACCACATGACGTCTGGGACAACATACACTTGTGCAGTTAATGGCATACACTACCGTTTAAAAGTTTGGTGTCAGTATGAATATTTTTTTTTTTTTTTTAAGCAAATTAATATTTATATTCATATTTATAAAATGCTTTAAATTGATCAAAAGATCAATTTCTTTCAAATAAATGCTGTTCTTTTTCTATTTTCTATCACATAATCCTAAAAAATTTAATTTTGTTTCCACAAAAATATTAAGCAGTAATAATACATAAACTGTTTTAAACATTTATATTATGGATTATATAATAATAATAATTATTATAATAGTAGTAGTAGTAGTAGTAGTAGTAGTAGTAGTAGTAGTAGTAGGAAGAAGAAATGTTTCTTGAGCACCAAATCAGCATATTATAATGTCTCTGAAAGGTCATGTGACACACAAGACTAGAGTAATGACTGCTGAAAATTCAGCTTTGCCATCACAGGAATGAATTACATTTTACAAATATTACAATAGAAAACGGTTATATTAAATTGTAATAGTATTTCACAATATTACAGTTTTACTGTATTTTGATCAATAAATAAATGCAGTCTTGGTCAGCATAAGAGACTTCTTTCAAAAACATTTAAAAAAATCTTACTGAAAGGTAGTGTGTAATTCAGAGTATTTCCTCATTCGTTGATGAGTTTTTCATCATCTATTACTGTACATTGTTACAGAATTTATAAAAATGTACGTGGTTCAGAATTTTTGTCCATGCAAAAGACATAAATATGGAATGCTAGCAACCCCAAATCTTGTAAACATGACTTTGATACCATACAATACTTAGCATTATTATCATGAGGATGTCCTGAGTTGGTGAGTGACTAAGGAATGACCAACCTGACAAGGCTTCAGTATCAGAATAACAGGAAGAGAGTCAGTCAAAAGTTTTCCTGTGGTTCCTGGAAGTTGCTTAAAGTGGGTCTGTCACATTAGAGCTTGTTGGAAATGCTAGCCTTTTTTTTTTTACTTTATTTTTTTCTGCACAGTGTGCACCAGATGATCTCTGAACAGGCTTGGACTTTGGGTGGTCCGTAGGTGTATCTAGCAGACCAGCAGGCTGGGATGGTCTTATGAAATAACATACTTGATCTCTCAATTTCTAGGTTGAAAGAATCAGTGCTTATGTTTTAGTTAAGTAGGTTATAACAGTGTAGGACCGTTTATGAGGTCTCAGGGACATGAGGTGCTGGATTTGGTCACTGGTTGAATCAACCATCCAGCCAATCAGCCTATTAGCATGTTCATCCACCGCTCGGCTCTACATATCATAGTATTGATCCATGATTCTTCAGTAGAGCCACACCATAAATAACCATTATGTTCAATAGTATGAGCAGCGCTGTGCTGATTGATGAAAAAATCAAACGCAGCTCTTTGCCTGCCAGCACTGCACTCATAATGAAAAGTTAAACATGGAAGTTATTTGCTTAGGATTAGAAGCTGATGATTGATTTTTACACTGGTGGTACAGCAGTGAGTTGGTTTGTACTGATGCTTATCATCTGGCAGTGAACATGGTGCCCCCTAGTGAATATGATGAGGAAATAGAATCAACAAACATAGCTTGCTGTAATAAGAGTCACAATATAACATTCACTAAGCATCAAAGGTGAATAAAAATGGGCTTTGACAAGTAAATAATACCATTAATTGCCAGTAATTCTGTCTGTATATTTTTAATCTTATATAATAATATATAATTATTAGGGATGTAACGGTACACAATCATGATGGTTCAGTATGTACCTCGGTAATTAAGTCACGGTTCAGTATGGGTTCGGTACAGCAGGGGGAGAAAACTAAACATAAAATTGCTTCTTTTTTCTTCTTTTTTTATTAAACAGTGGCTTATTGAACAAATTTTGTCTCTCTCTCTTTAAAGGTGCCCTAGAATTAAAAAATTGAATTTACCTTGGCATAGTTGAATAACAAGAGTTCAGTACATGGAAAAGACATACACTGAGTTTCAAACTCCATTGTTTCCTCGTTCTTATATAAATCTCATTTGTTTAAAAGACCTCCGAAGAACAGGCAAATCTCAACATAACACCGACTGTTACGTAACAGTCGGGGTGTACGCCCCCAATATTTGCATATGATGATCAAGCCATTAGACAAGGGCAGAACGTCTGGATCTGTGCACAGCTGAATCATCAGACTAGGTAAGCAAGCAAGAACAATAGCGAAAAATGGCAGATGGAGCAATAATAACTGACATGATCCATGATAACATGATATTTTTAGTGATATTTGTGAATTGTCTTTCTAAATATTTCGTTAGCATGTTGCTAATGTACTGTTAAATGTGGTTAAAGTTACCATCGTTTATTACTGTATTCACGGAGACAAGAGAGCCGTCGCTATTGTCATTTTTAAACACTTGCAGTCTGTATAATGCATAAACACAACTTCATTCTTTATAAATCTCTCTAACAGTGTGTAATGTTAGCTTTAGCCACGCAACATAGCCTCAAACTCATTCAGAATCAAATGTAATACATCCAAATAAATACTATACTTACATGATCCGATGTATGCAAGCAGCATGCATGACGAACATCTTGTAAAGATCCATTTTGAGGCTTATATTAGCTGTGTGAACTGTGTTTATGCTTTTCAAGGCAAGCGCAAGCTCCGGGGGAGGGGGGAGCACAAGAATTAAAGGGGCCGCAACCTATATATCGGTGCATAGTTAATGATGCCCCAAAATAGGCAGTTAAAAAATTAATTAAAAAAAATCTATGGGGTATTTTGAGCTGAAACTTCACAGACACATTCAGGGGACACCTTAGACTTATATTACATCTTTTAAAAAGAAGTTCTAGGGCACCTTTAAATAAATTCAATTAAAATTATCATTTAAATATAAAAAAACACTTGATTAAAAAAAACCTATAAATGTATACAGGGAGCCCTTTCTTGCACATTACTATAATATTAAAGGTTACAATTAACAACAGAGCCCAAACTATTAAATCCAGTTGCCATTTATTTTTAGATATATTAATCAACACTCAAATAAAATAATAAAAAAAACATGTAAATTGCACATAAGGCAGGTTTTGCAACTTCTAAATCTAATTATAAAATTATTTTTCAATTATTTTTATACTCCAATTCATTTTTGAAATATAATAATTTACAGTTACTGTCATAACTTTTCATGACAAATTTATTTAACCATTTGTTAAATTAAATCTTACTAACAGGTAAAGGAAATACAATGAATATATAAGCTAATATAGTGCATATATTTAGTGAAATGCTCCCCTCTAGAGTTCTATGGGCTGCCATAGACTTCCAGAGCGGAAGAATAATAATAAAAAAACCTTCGGTGCTTGGCTCCTAATAACAATTTTTTTTTTTTTTTTTTTTTTTTATGCAAGTGAACTAAGCAAATAAAACCAGAGGCATAAACTACTTTAAAGTTTGGAATCACTTTTGAAATGTTATTTTAAAGAAATGTACACACTTATTCACCTAGGATTCGTTAAATTACAATGAAGACATTTACACTACTGTACATTCTTGACAAAAATACCAAGAGTTTATGGTTGGTATATACAGTCACAGGCAGTACCAACGTAAACCTCAAAGAATTGAAATGCTAAAAGAAGCCCCGAAGCTTCTTTCTCTATTGTAGAATAATTGATCTGATGTTTATTATATTTAGTTGAACTCGAGAAAATTAGCAATTGGGATGATCTAGACCAGTATCATCATTCTCCTGAAAGCACAGCCCCAGAGCCTAAAGCACTAGCGTCCACTTCTAATTCGAATGGACAGGTGAAATCTGTAGCGGTAAGAACTGGTGCACTGATTAACAAAGTTTTTATGCTAACAAAAGTTTGGGGTTGGTAAGATTTCTTTTTAATGTTTTTTAAAGAAGTCTCTTATGCTAACCAAGGCTGCTTTTTTTTTTTTTTTCATAAATATAGGAAAACAGTAATATTCTGAATATTATTGCAATTCAAAATAACTGTTTATATTATATAATATTTTAAAATATATTTATATGTTTGTTATAATATATTTTAGAATATATATTTAAATTTTTTTTAAATAAATTAAGTAATGTCCTGAATGATTTAGTGCTCAAAAAACATTTCTTATTATCAATGTAGAAAACGGTTGTGCTGCTTAATGTTTTGTGAGTTAACCATTCACATTTTTCCAGAATTCTTTGATGAATAGAAAGTCTATAAAAAAAAGAATTTATTTGAGATAAAATCATTTTTAATCCTTTGTAACATTATAAGCGTCTTTACAGCCCATTTTGATCAATTTAATGCGTCCTTGCTGAATAAAAGTATTAATTTCTTTAAAAAAAATCTTCTGTTTCCCATTAGCACAGACCCTATGCAGTCAGTTTATTAAGAGGTTCAGCTGAAGTTTTATCTCATGCATTCTGCTGTGCTTCCCGTAGGTGTTGTTGGCTGGTAGGATGCTCCTTCAAACTGTTCCCACAATAACTCAATGCTTCAATCTTGGATTCATCCATCAATAATACTCTTTTATACTTTGTAATCTTTTACCATTCAGTCTTTGTTCTTTTGCCCATCCAGCCCCTTTTCTTCTCTTTTTGCCAGTGTCAGATGTGACTTTTTCTTTGAAACTCTCGAAAACCCAGCATCTCAGAGTCTTCTCTTCACTGTTGGTGATGAAAAGCTGTTTAGTGTGTCCCAATCAATGTAGCTGCCAGCTGAGCACCAGCAAGGGGTCTGTTTCTCAAACTAGAGACCCTGATGTTCTTGTCCTTTTGTTATTCTGGGTTGTCCACTTCTTTAAATGTGCTGGTTAGATCCAGTTTGCTCTCTTCTTTCAAGACAGTAGTTCATGGAACAACCTTCATCTCTCAAAATAACAATTCACTGAGTTTCTAGAGAAATATTTCTCTTTTTTTAAAAAACAAAACAAAAAGTAACGTGCTAGAAATGCAAGTGTACTCAATACTTTTAAGAGATACTGGGCCCTATTTTAAAAATCTAAGCGCATAGTCTGAAGCGCATGGCGCAGGTGCACTTAGGGCATGTCCGAATCCACTTTAGCTAGTTTAACGATGGAAAAAATGGTTGGTGCGCTAGACATTTTTTATCTTTATGTATTCAATAATAATCTTTTACATTGTAATCCTTTTATTTTTAATATTTGGCATGTTTGTGTGCTGCTGTGCTTCCCTGTGTGTGTGTGTGTAACAAATGTTGTGCACCCGCCTATAGGCGCATATTACTAACACACCCTTTAAATAGAAATAAATACTGCTCCATCGACTTTAGACCAGGTTTTTGTTGGTCAGTGGCGCAGTCGTTTTCAGTTGCCTCAAAATAGCAACACGCCAATAATGCACCTGAACACGCCTCATTTTCAGACCACCACGCCCCCTTGGACGAACAGATGGGCGTGAGTGCATTTGCTGTTTAAACAACGTGGGCACTGGACATGAAAATGACAACCTTGTCGGGTTGAAACTAGCAAAAAACTCTTGCCTTGCATTGCGCTGGGTATATGACATGGTCCACAGCATTTTATAGTTAGTTCAATAGACAACACATGGATACCAAATTAGCACATTAGAATATTTTAATATTTTAGCTGCTTTTAAGTCTTAGTTTTTTTTCTTAATTCACAAGCCATTTGCTTATTTGTTTTAAAATAAAAATAAGTTTTTTTTAACCCTTGTGCATTGTTCAAATTTACTACCCTTTCGTTATGTTCGTGGATGAAAACATCCACCAAATTAAACTGCTGTAAAAATGTATCAGATAAATATTTTTTTCAATTTTTTCTTTTGCATAAATCTGTTAATCAACCTCAGTCCTGATTTTTTTGTCCTCTCTCTCTTAGACTGAAGACGAGGGTCACTGATGAAGTCCTGCATGAAGAAGCCTCCAGGGCCCGTAAGCTGTGTGGAAGCAGGCTGGATCTGGAGGGTTTTGCTCAGTACCTAAATCAATCCATGACAGAAGCAGTCCAGGACATCTACTCACTTTTTGAGGAGGTTAAACATTTATCAAAAGATCTTTATTAGAGCGTGACTGAATGGAAAACAAATGAACGTGCATTTCAAACAGATCAGTTGTAATCACTTGTGCGTTTACATGATGTCTGTCAGACAGTGGTGACATTTGAATTAATTGTTTCCAGCACGGGAAGATGGATGTGAGAGAGTATGTCATCGCCCTGTCAGTGGTTTGTAGACCTTTCAGGTATCTGGAGACTATTAAACTGGCCTTCAGGGTGAGTTGGGTTTTTACAATCTCTCGTTATTTCAAATAGACAAGATTGGATTCGTATGAGTTAAAACCTCACAAAATCAATCTGCATTATGCATCCTTAATATTTATTTGTAACATTGAGACTATGAATATGGTGGGCTTTTTCTTGTGTCCAGATGTTTGAAGCACAGGAGGATGGAGCAGTTGTAGAAGATGAGTTGGCCGTCATTCTGAAAACAGCTCTAGGCGTTGGAGATTTTGCTGTTTGCAATCTCTTCAGGGCCATAGATTTCCAAGACAAAGGAAAGATCACATTTGGTAGGACCCTTTACTTTGATTTACATGCTAACTGTGATTGTCTGATTGCTTAGGTGTTTGTGCTTGCTTTATTATAAACACAGAATATAAGGAAATTAAAAATTCTTTGCTACTTTAATCCTTGTGTTCGGTTGAGATTGGCTTCACTTCATCATTGTTTGGGGTCACAGAAAGCAAAATGATTGAAGTGTTATAAAATAATTATAAAATGAATAGTTCTCTGGTCCTTGATTATATTTGGCTGAACGTTTTTTTTTTGTTTGTTTTTTTTTGAGAAAAAAAAAAATGCATCATGCCTAACAACTCTACTTAGCTGTTCTAAAATCAAAGTTTTTTTTTTTTTTTTTTTTTGTGGCTTGTGGTTTCATTATAATTACAAAATTAGAATTAATTAGAATTACATTTTCTGTTAAAATGACAGTTACATGTTAATTTTGAGTAAAATAATATTTAGTGGGAATTACTGCATTTACTATATTTATCAAGAATACTTATTATGGAAAAATATACTTTTCAGTTCATTTCACAGTATATATTTTTAAGGATTTTTGGTTAATTATCATTAACACAATTGTCAGTGTTAATGATAATTAACACTGCATGTTAATTACAGTTTAATGAAAATATATTATAGTTAATGTATATTAATTGCACTTTATATTGATCTTTAGAGTGAATCACTAGGTAGGACCTAAGTACATCTTTATATGTAATTTTATAATTACTTCTAATTACACATTTGTAATGATAAAGTTAGTGTAGTAAATATATTTAAAATGTATTAACTTTCAATGTAATATTGAGTAAGTTACTTAAGTTTTTAAGTACGCTACAAGTGCACATTCAATACAATTAAATGCACTTCTTTTTAACAAGGGACCACTAGAAGAAAAAATCAGTGGCCAAAGTGGATACTACATGCATGCATATGCATATATATATATATATATATATATATATATATATATATATATATATATATATATATATATATATATATATATATATTTCTTTTGGAAATGGATACCTGATTATTATGAGTTTGCATCAAGTTGTATTAATGAAATTTGTCTCATATTTGGTATGTATTACCTTGTAAACATGCTCTGTTTTGTGGCAGATAATTTTTGCGGGTTTATGGAGAAATGTCCCGATTTTGTGGAGCAGTACCACTGTCTCCGAGAGCCAATCCCACAACACTCCAGAGAATCCACTTCACCCTCAGAGCCTCAGCCTTCAACTAACGGCTTCTGTGCTGACTTCAGCCCTCGAGATCCAAACACTCACAGTGCAGCACACAGCAAGAAACAGGACTAAAAGCAGCTTTTACTATCACAGCCTGTCACCCTCAGTGTGGGAGGGTGTTTTTGTGTGCATGTGTGTACTTCTGTGTACAGGAGAGGTGATGACAGACGTTATCTTGAAGTTGAATCGGAATTTGCATCTGGGTACATTACCCCAGGGAAGGCGGTTCGTTTTCTGACAGATCTTACGAATGGAAACCAAACTGACTACATTTGAATGCCTTGCATTGCTTTTTTTTTTTGCTTTTTTTCCCTCCTTTTTGAGATATTATAACAGATTTTCTATATAAAGTGTTGTTTGCTTTATAACATGAGTGTGTGGTTTTAATATATGCAAAAAAAACAAACAAGTCTTGGCTGATGTCTTTCAGGGTGTTGAGGCGCAATATTAACAGTGTGGCAATATTACAGCACATACCACCATGTGCTTCACAAATATATTGTAAAAAGAAAATTTAGGGAAGAAAAAATAGAGCAGGAGGAAGAACAGAGAAAACATACCACACATACCACCACGTGCTTCACAGATAAATTACTAAAAAGAAAATTTGAGTGAATCTGTAAAGGTCTTGGGTTGGCTTTTACACAAAAGGAATTCTTTCATCAATAAATCCTATTACACTACATAATTAACTCAAATATGTCTGTTATAACTACAAACAAATTCATACTATTTAAGATAAGAACACAATAATACTGGTAGCCTGTCCTGGTTAAAATCACCAGTGTTATCAGTACAAAACTAAGAATAATCTAGTATTTTCCCCCAATATTTTTTATATTGCGTTAAATGGTTTTAGTTATTGAGCTTCAGTTGAAAAGTCAACTCCTCCTTTCCACAGTATTTAAAAATAATTTAAAAAGCAAATATTTTGATATAAATTAATCCTTCATATATATATATATATATATATATATATATATATATATATATATATATATATATATATATATATATATATATATATATATATATATATATATATATATATATATATATATGTGTGTGTGTTGCATGAAAAAGTATGGGAACCAATTGCCGATAGATAGATAGATAGATAGATAGATAGATAGATAGATGTGCTTTTTTATTGCAAACCA
Source organism: Megalobrama amblycephala (assembly GCF_018812025.1). Taxonomy (NCBI): domain Eukaryota; kingdom Metazoa; phylum Chordata; class Actinopteri; order Cypriniformes; family Xenocyprididae; genus Megalobrama; species Megalobrama amblycephala. The sequence continues at coordinate 3,519,183 of NC_063052.1, forward strand.
TTTAAAATGAAAGAATATGCAACAAGATCCAAATACCGACAATTAGGCCTTGACAATAAAGAAAAGAAGAACGCAACTCCAGTGTAGGAGTTTATTAGCAGTGCAGGACTTCACCACAAGTGGGCGCAATATAGCCATAAAAATCAAGAGTAAATTCGAATCATTCAGTCAATTGTGTGTGGTAGTAGTTGTAAAGGATGTTTCAGTGGATGTTACAATGTTTCTTTTAGAAGCACCTTCTAGAATATGACGTCATAGAGTCACATAAATTTGATATGGTATCAGGGTAGCACGTTTAATTATGTATTTAAATAATTTTCTTTGTGAAAGCTAAAAGTAAAAATTACCATTGGGCTTTTTTTTTATTATTATCTTTTTTTATTATTATTTTTATGTATAAGAATATTCCATGAGCATAGAATACTTAACCTGGCTGATCAATGTTCCTCTGTCTTCTAAATGTGTCTTCATTATTCATGTCTTTCTGTTTTCATACATTTTCACTTGTTAGTCTTTCACATTCTCTTCCATTTTCTTTCTCTGTTCTTCCTCTTACTCTATTTTTTCTTCCCTCGCCCACCTTTTTCTTTCACTCCTCTCTGATCTGTCACCTAAGCCTACGATGCAAACACATGATGTCATTTGTTAGAGAAACTTACATAAAAGAATGTTTCTCTGCACCACAGGGTGTCGCTATAACATTAACAAAGCGCCCCAAATCATCTGGATAGACCGCAAGGAAAAGCATTACATCATCCCTGTTGTAAAAATAGACTAAGAATTGCTTCTTGGGTTCTTGAAAGTGGAGCATTTTGCCACCTGTGTCCAAGCTGTTAATAGATAATGACATCATCTGAAACGGCTCATGGAAAGCAGGATTTGACACTCAGATGGACTGAATGGATGAAGTTGCTATGCAACCTGGTCATCTGAATTAGCCAAAGTGCCCTTGAAATTCTCCTCCAGTCTAATTCTTTGTTCTTCGCTTTCCTTTTACATGAATGGATGGAGCGGAGTCACATTTGTAAGGTCTGACAGAAAGTGTGAGTTAGTCAAATGTGATTTTTGTAAGGTCATTTTCTTATTCAGCTCGCAGTAGTTTTAATATCTGTGGATTGACTATTCAGAGCATTTGCCTTCAATTCATGGAAAATATTTCAGTCTTGTGGAGATCTGAATGATCATTCTGCTATTGTAAAACAGGTTTGTAATTATTGACCGTTATGCACAGTGCGTTTAGCTGCAGGAGCAAAGCGTCAACTCTGATATACATGAAACAAATTTACATTCAAAACATTGCTGTCAAATCGATTAATCGCATCTAACAACGGTTTGTGTTTATATAATATGTATATATATATATATATATATATATATATATATATATATATTGCAATTAATCGATTTGACAGCACTAATATATAATTTACAAAATGTCAGTCATCTTTATTTATATAGCGCTTTATATAACACATGTTGTTTCAAATTAGATTTACAGTAATAAACTTTAAAGCTGCAGTCTGTCAGTTTTGCCTCTTTGTCACCATCTCTGTTTGAAACAAGCAGTTGCAGTTATTTGCGGAATTATCATCTTTACGTGGGTTGTGTATCGGCGCGGATGAATCTAATGTTTGCTGTAAGTCATCGCACTGGTGTGGATACTGTACTTCGGAATCACAGATTCTACGTCTTGGTATGACCAAAATAAGAATTTTAACTGGAAAATGTCATCTGAACAAGTAAGTAACATGTCTGCCACTTTTGTTCTGACCAACTGAGAAAAAATAATAGCATAATAAATCGCGCTATACCAACGGTGATTAAATCTAATGATCGCTTAGCTCGGATCATGTCAAACCATGCAAATTATTATTATTGTTATAATTAGTTCTCAAATTGTTAATGTTATCAGCATTGCGTGACTGCATGTATTTAGTGTGTATTAGCATTACCTGAAGATTTCAATTTCTGTAGCCACTCCGCAGTCCAAAGTCTTTTGCTTTTGATTACGGGTGAATCTCCATTTGTCACTGATGATTGTCATTTTGAGCTTTCTGGATTACAATCCGCCATCAAAATGATCAATTTAATTATTCCAGCTGCAGTGAGAAAAGGCTATAAATGATACGCCACCTGCAGCATCCTCACATGATATAGCCTACTAGCTGGGACTCCTTCTTTATGTAAATAGATGTGATGTAATGACGCAAAGACTAACGGAGACATGCTCGAATTTCCTGCGGAAACCAACCAGTACCATTTGAATTCAAAAACATTATTACAACCTTACCATTGTGAATTGGGCTGAGGTAAGGAGATTTGAACACTGGCGGTTATGTACTTGCTCAAAAATTGATTTTGGATCGCTTTTAACTAAAAAAAAGTTACGGACAGCAGCTTTAAATATGAGAAATTTTAATTCTGCTATAAAGCAGCTCTGTAGAACACAATAGTGTTATTATTCAGCTCAAGTCAGTTCAGTGTTGATGTGGTTCAGTTCAGTAAATGTGTAATGTTATTCAATAATGAAATTAGTTTACAAATGTGAACTGTATGTGCAATAGGCCAACAACTTCCATTTCTGGAAATTCAGATTTCCAAACTGTTGAATATCACACCATGACTCTGGGAGAAAGTCACCTAATGCTGAATCTGAAGCAGCATACAATAGGACGGTATCACAGACAATCTGAAGCAATGACTGTGTCTTCACCTGAATCCACAAATGTTTGTGACTATCAGTCCGACCCCATGACACGTCCATCCTTATGGCAGGCATTAATATGATAATGATATGGAATATGGAGGGTGATATTTGGAAAGCATACGTTTCATCTCATCCGTCTGTCCCTCTCCATGTATAATCACTCTCTGCCCGTGTTTGATGAGCAGGGAGAATTTCATTAAACCACCGATATGGACTAGTCTCATTCGCCGTGCCTCGGGCTTCCTCCAAGGATCTGCCAACATATATATGTGTGTGCCGCTATTCATATATGCAAACATTTCTGTCAAATCTCTCAGCACCTGACAGCAGTGTGAACCCAATAAACCAGAGGCAGATAAGAGCTGGCGTCAGTAGGCAGAACTAATATTATTTGTGCAGTGGAAAGCGTTTATCTGTCACGGACTGAGAATTGATGGTTTTGTGTCACTTTTGTTTAATAATGATGTGGTAATCTCAATATGCCCACTGGCTCGGGCTCTATTAAAGTTCAAAAGATTATCCAAATTAAAATCTCATTTGAAATATTGCTTTTTCCCAATATTTTGACTGGAGGTGGATTCTATTGGATGCGATATTTCTCACTTAGCAATCCAATTAACATTTTATGTTTGACAAACTGCAGCGATGGCAAATAGGAACGGGGCTGTGTGACTGTGAAATCTTATAATGGGTCTTTCAAAGATACTGAACTTGCCGCAATAAAACTTTTTTAATTTCACGACAGACGAGATTTAAATATGGCCCTCAGTGTGATGACTCAAATGCGGCTGTCACTAAACAAAAGCAGAAAAACAGTTTCCGTATCTTTGCGGTGACAGTGGATGTCAGAGCCCTTATCATGAAGACAGATTTCCATTCGTTGTTGCATAACATTGAATTAGCTTTAGTGATTGCTTGCCAGAACTTGTCTAGTTAGTGTGTGTCTTTGTCACATCAGGGGTGATCACAGCACACTGCAAAGGCCACTAACTGAGCAAATTAAATGAGGGACTTGATCAACTGTCAGCTGCTCCAACTGCATATTTTGTAATTATATATGTATATATATACTATATATACATATACACTCACCGGCCACTTGGGTTACAGCAGATACACATGTTACAACTGAGGTCTGCAGAAGAGCATCTCTGAAGGCATAGCACGTCAAACCTTGAAGCAGATGGGCTACAGCAGCAGAAGACCACAATGGGCGCCACTACTGTCAGCTAAGAACAGGAAACTGAGGCTACAATTTGCACAGGCTCACCAAAATTGGACAACAGAAGACTGGAAAAACACGTTGCGTGGTCTGAGGAGTCTCGATATCTGCTACGACGTTGGTAGGGTGGTGTAAACAACATGAAAGCATGGATCCATCCTGCCTTGTATCAATGGTACAGGCTGCTGGTGGTGTAATCGTGTACAGGATATTTTTATGGCACACTTTGGCCCCTTTGTACCCTTTGTATTGTTGCTGACCATGTCCATCCCTTTATGACCACAGTGTATCCATCTTCTGATGGCTACTTCCAGCAGGATAACACACCATGTCACAAAGCTCAAATAATCTCAAACTGGTCTCAAAGTTCACTGTACTCAAATGGCCTCCACAGTCACCAGAGGCCTCATTTATAAAATGTTGCGCAGAAACTGTCCTAAATTTGATCTTACAATCATTTCTCAGATGTGCACAGGTGTGATTAATTGAATGAACATACAGGTGCTGGTCATATAATTAGAATATCGTGAAAATGTTCATTTTTTTATTGTAAATTTAAAAAAAAAAAATGAAACTTTCATATATTCTAGATTCCCTACATGTAAAGTAAAACATTTCAAAAGTTTTTTTTTTTTAATTTGTTGATTAGAGCGTATAGCTAATGAAAGTCCAAAATCCAGTATCTCAAAATATTAGAATATTTACATTTGAGTTTCATTAAATGACCATCCCTACAGTATAAATTCCGGGTATCTCTTGTTCTTTGAAACCACACTAATGGGGAAGACTGCTGACTTGGCAATGGTCTAGGAGACAATCATTGACACCCTCCACAAAGAGAGTAAGTCACAGAAGGTCATTACTGAATGGGGTGGCTGTTTACAGAGTGAAATATCAAAGCATAATAAATGCAAAGTTGACTGAAAGGAAGAAATTGGGTAGGCAAAGGTGCACAAGCAACAGGGATGACTGCAAGCTTGAGAATACTGTCAAGTAAAGCCGATTCAAAAACTTCACAATGAGTAGAATGAGAGCTTCACAATGAGTAGAATGAAGCCGGAGTCAGCGCATCAAGAGTCACCACACTCAGACATCTTCAGGAAAAGCCACTTCTGAAACAGAAACAACGTCAGAAGCTTCTTACCTGGGCTAAGGAGAAAAAGAACTGGACAGTGAACAGTGGTCAAAAGTCCTCTTTTCAGATAAAAGTAAATTTTGCATTTCATGTTGAAATCATGGTCCCAGAGTCTGAAGGAAGACTGGAGAGGCAGAATCCAAGCTGCTTGAAGTCTAGTGTGAAGTTTCTGATGTTAGTAATGATTTGGGGGGCTGTGACATCTGCTGGTGTTGGTCCATTGTGTTTTATCAAGTGCAAAGTCAATGCAGCCATCTTCCAGGAGATTTTGAAGCACTTTATGCTTCCATCGGCTGACTAGCTTTATGGAGAAGCTGATTTCCTTTTCCAGCAGGACTTTAGCACCTGCCCACAGTGCAAAAACCACTTCCAAGTGGTTTGCTGACCATGATATTACTGTGCTTTATTGGCCAGCCAACATGCCTGACCCCTGAATCTATGGGATATTTTCAAGAGAAAGATGAGAAACAGTCGATCCAACTATATACAGATGATCTGAAGGCTCAGTAGTGCCTCAGCAGTGCCACAGGCTGATCACTTTCATGCCACACTTCACTGATGCTGTAATTTGTGCTAGGAGCAAGTCATTTGCTGTAATATGTGCTGCCGACCAAGTATTGAGTGCACAAATGAACATACTTTAAAGAACTTGAACTTTTCTGTTTTGCAAATCCATTTTTGATTGATCTTAGGAAATATTCTAATATTTTGAGATACTGGATTTTGGACTTTCATGAGCTGTAAGCTCTAACAATCAAAATTAAAAAAAAAACAAAAAAAAAAACTTTTGAAATGTTTTACTCTACATGTAGGGAATCTAGAATATATGAAAGTTTCATTTTTAAAAATAATTTACAATAAAAAAATGAACTTTTTGATGATATTCTAATTATATGACCAGCACCTGTACACACAGAAAACGAGCGTATGCCTCTCTTTCAGATGTGAAATTTATAAATCGCAAATGATCTTGAACTTACGCGCAGCAGAATGGTTTCAGTTCTCCACGATGTAAATGACACCTAATTAGTCATTTACATACTGTATAAAAGATCACCAGTCATCATCCAAATCCTTTATTTAGAATGGTGAGTTGCAAGAATAGCTTAGATTTTCAAAAACCTGCAGTAATCTGACAAGGAAAAGTGTGTACGTCTGCTCAGACCCTGATGTGGTGCTAAGCACTTTCCCACGTCAAAGACTGTTTTTATAAATATGAGCGTTGGTGTGGATTTGTGTACGCACACTCTTGTGTCACATATTACTCCTGTGCTTAAAACTCTTCATTGGCTTCCAATTCATTTTAGAGTGCATTTCAAAATTATAGTTATTACTTACAGGGCTTTGCATGGTCAAGCACCCTCGTATATACAGGATCTTTACATCCCTTCACACCCCTGGTCGGTCTCTGAGGTCTTCAGACCAAGACCTTTTAACTATATCCAGAACACATCTTCAGACAAAAGGTGATTGTGCTTTCTGTGTAGTAGCTCCAACACTCTGGAACTCTCTTCCTTTAAAGTTGAGAACTATGGGTTCTGTGGAGTCTTTTAAAAAAACATCTAATGATGCATCTTTTTGGACAAGCTTTTAATTAACAATAAGATTTGCCTGTTTGTATTGATGGTATTTGTAGAGTATATTTATGTTAATTTATTTATTTTTGTTTATTTTTATTGTAAAGCACTTTGTGACCCCTCCTTGTCTGTGATAAGTGCTATATAAATAAACTGGACCCACTTTATATTAAGTAGCCTTAACTACTATGTACTTACATTTAAATTAATCATTTAATACAATGCACTTATTGTGTACATACATGTTTTTACATTGTACTTATATTTTAAAAACACCTGCATGTAATTACATCTGTAATTAACTTCTGTAATTACATTTATAATTACACTGTTGACCCATCCCATACACCTTACCTCTACCCTTAAACCTACCCATACCAACAAAGCTTTCCCTAACCTTACCCATATCCTCCTCAATAGCTGCAAAAGTGTTTTGCAATTCAATATGAACCCAATAAGTACATTGTACTTATTTTTTGATGTAAGTACATAGTAGTTAAGGCCACTTAATATAAAGTGGGACCAATAAACTTTACTTACTTACTTACGCTCTAAGATCAAATCTTTGCATATGCACGTTTTATAAATGAGGCCCCTGATCTCAATCCAATAGAGCACCGTTTGGAAAAAGTTTGGAGTTCTTTTATTATTTACTGTTTTCCACAACAGTAGTAAAGACATCAAACTATGAAACTGAACAAATGGAAGAGTTATGTTGGCCATTTTTTGGATGTTTTCACTATCTGGCAATCACTCTGTAAAAAAGTTGTGAAAACTTAAAAGATTAAGGCAACCAGCTGGAGGAGATTTTTGCGTTTTCTCAACTTGTTGTATAGCAAGTTCAATTTACAACAAGTTGAGACAGCTCAACTTGCCCTAAAATTTTAAGTTTTCTCAATTTTTGATTTTTTACAGCTACTTACTTTGAATGAATGAATGAATGAATGAATGAACGAACAAACAACATGTGCTCCAACCAATACGCCCACAGGTCATTTGTCACTTCCCTGAAATACAACCCATAGGAGTATTTACTAAATTTGCACCCCTATCGACAACAGGACACGTTCATTTTAATGCATTGTACTCTTTTATCTGCGTCATGCTTTGGGTTTTGCGTAGCTCAACTGGTAAAGCAGTGCAATATACAACAATATGCAATCATGTGATCATGGGTTCGATCCCAGGGAACGCATGTGCACATAAAGTGTATATGCACTATAAATCACTAAGGGTAGGTTTAGGGTTGGGTAGGTGTAGTCGTTAATAAAAAAATTAGTTTTGCTCAATGACAATAGGACAAATTGCGGGCTAAGGGACTGTGTAAAAAGTCCACACACTGTATTTAAATGAACATGCATTTTGATTGGTAACGATGGTCATACGTCATTTTATGACGACAGATGTAACACGACACTGTCATTATTTTTACGCCAGCTATAGGGTGTATGACTTTAAAATGTAAATATAGTTCGTAATAAGGTGCTTGAAAAAATGACCTATAGAGAGGAGGATAGTCTCTTTTAGCGACATGAATCAATAAATAAAAATAATATTATTATTGTATTCTATTAATTCTAATAATAATACAATTATGTCAAGTGTTCCCAAGATTGGTAGTATGTGCAAAATATTGTTTGCCTTACTAAAGAGACAAACATAAATCAGTATCTAGAGAATATAGAAAACAGCACTTGTCAGATTTTCCATATTAAACATAATAAAAATGTAAAAATATTCTAAAAGTGGAGTATAACACTGTATCTGTTAATGTTACATGTTATTGCATCAGTTAATCGTTATACTTATTGGATAATAAGTGTCAGAGACCTCAATTATCTCACATTCTTAAATAAATAAATTATTAGTAATGCTGCATTTTAGAATCTTTCATGGATAAACAGCAATAGGCTCTTAATTGTGGTTTGAAACCTTGAGCGTATCAGCATCACTCAACAGTGCCGAGAGTTCAGAGGTTCATTGAATTTCTGCTGTGTGCAGTTTCTCAGAGCAGTGAGTCATTTTACAAAGCTCAGTCAATGGAGCATGTCAGTTTCATCTCATTTCCCTACCCCACCCCCCACCTCACACTGAACAGACTGCTCTAGTGTCACAGACCCTCCATGTATCCGTCTGTCTCTCTACTCCATGCAGCCTGAGCTTAGATACTCCAACTCACATACAGTTGTGTTGTCGGTCAGTGGCACGTAATAAGGCACCTGAGTGACGGATGTACTGAAAAACTGACCTTCCTGCTCAAGAGATAATTCATGCAAAAATTATGTGATAATTTACTCACCCTTATGCCATTCTAAACTTGCATGATTTTCTTTATTCTGCAGGATACAAAAAAGATATTTTGAAGAATGTTTCAGATGTACACGTTCAAAACACTCATGAAGTGTACTCTGGGTTTAACATCAAACCTCATTGGTTCTCGAATATCATGTGACCAAACGTCATGTAGTTTGTGGTTTGCCATTTTGATGTAGTCTTTGCATGCAATGTTTTGAATTATATGAGAGTGAAGACTTACATTTCAATCTGTCAACCAGAATAGGTTAAGTAAATGAAAACAGAATTTTTGGGTGAACTGTTCTTTGAAAAATCATGCTCAGAGCGGGTTTCGAACCGGCGTCTCCAGCATGGGAGGCTAACAAGGGCTCTAAAGACAGCAAATGTAACCAGTCCTACTCGACCCACTCAGGGCAGGATTTGAACTAGTGTCTCTGGCATGGGAGGAGGGCCCGCTAACAAAAACCCTAAAGACAGAAGTCTCTAGAACGCTTCTTGAGGCCACTAGCTTGCCTACGTTACGTTCACCCCCCTAAACCTCACTACCATCTGGGTCAAGGCGTCAAATATAACCAGTCCTGCTCGACCCACTCTGAGCGGGATTTGAACTGAGGTCTCTGGCATGGGATGTAGGCCCGCTAACAAGGATGCTAAAGACCGAAGTCTCTAGAATACCTCTTGGGGGCAGGGAAGTGAGGTTTACATGCACAGCTCTTACTAGCTTGCCTCCGTTATACTCACCCCCCTAAACCTCACTACCATCTGGGTCAAGGCGCCAAATGTAACCAGTCTTACTCGACCCACTCCGAGCGGGTTTTGAACTGGCATCTCTGGCATGGGAGGCAGGCCCACTAACAAGGACGCTAAAGACCGAAGTCTCTAGACCGCCACTTGGGGGCAGGGGAGTGAGGTTTACATGCACAGCTCTTACTAGCTTGCCTCCGTTACACTCACCCCCCTAAACCTCACTACCATCTGGGTCAAGGCGCCAAATGTAACCAGTCTTACTCGACCCACTCCAAGCGGAATTTGAACTGGAGTCTCTGGCATGGGAGGCGGGCCCGCTAACAAGGATGCTAAAGACTGAAATCTCTAGAACGCCTCTTGGGGGCAGGGGAGTGAGATTTTCATGCACAGCTCTTAATAGCTTGCCTCCGTTACACTCATCCCCCTAAACCTCACTACCATCTGGGTCAAGGCGCCCAATGTAACCAGTCCTACTCGACCCACTCCGAGCGGGATTTGAACTGGCGTCTCTGGCATGGGAGGCGGGCCCGCTAACAAGGACGCTAAAGACCGAAGTCTCTAGAACGTCTCTTGGGGGCAGGGAAGTGAAGTTTACATGCACAGTTCTTACTAGCTTGCCTCCGTTACACTCACCCCCCTAAACCTCACTACCATCTTGGTCAAGGCGCCAAATGTCACCAGTCCTACTCGACCCACTCCGAGCAGGATTTGAACTGGTGTCTCTGGCATGGGAGGCAGGCCCGCTAACAAGGACGCTAAAGACTGAAGTCTCTAGAACGCCTCTTGGGGCCAGAGGAGTGAGGTTTACATGCACAGCTCTTACTAGCTTGCCTCCATTACACTCACCCCCCTAAACCTCACTCTCATCTGGGTCACGGCACCAAATGTATCCAGTAATCAACCCACTCTGAGCAGGATTTGAACTGGCGTCTCTGGCATGGGAGGCAGGTGCGCTAACAAGGACGCTAAAGACAGAACTCTAGAGGGCCACTTGAGGCCAGGGGAGTGAGGTTTACACACACAGCTCTTGCTTACACAGCTCTTACCTATATATAGCCGACTCACCTATGTTCCTCGCAGGTCTTTTCTGCATCCCTCCATCACCCCAACTCCTCACTCTCAGCTAGTTCCAATCCCACTCAAGGATACGAGGAATTACTCTGGGTTCGGGCCACATTCCGAGCTTGGAGCCCTCCCCCAGACAGTGCATCAAATATGTATACTCTTTCACTCTATCTAATTATTTGTAAGTGTGAACTCGTGAAAGAACCTTTTGTGCAGTGGAAAGGTTTCATGAATGTTAAAGGTTCTTCATGGAACCATCAATGTCAATAAAGAACCTTTATTGTGTTGGTTAAACATTTCATTAGGCAGAAATAAGAATGTAAAATACCTGCAATAAATGTTTTTTATTCTAGGGCATATTTTCAGTACACCTATAGGCACACATCAACACGCTGTAGCATTCATCTGGTGTGGCTGTTCTAAACAAACGTGTTAACAAGCTGCCAACACATTACAAGCAATAAGCACATGACCTAAAGCTGAAGACAAACAACATTTCTTCCCATCTCACTCTTGTTTTCTGGATAAGCGTAGCCGCAGAGGAGTGAACGATTCTTGATGATGGCTCTACGTGTGTGGAGCACTGGTTAATTGATTGTTAACAGCCCACGTACTGTGAGCTATGACTGTTATATGAGGGAAGGTGACTCACGGCGAGCCCTCACGAGAGAAAGAAAGAGGGAGAAAGCGGTTTGGTGGAAGCAGGGAACAGAGCTGGGATGAGTCATTGCTGTTTCCTGCATCTATTTACAGTCACTCAAATGGCCTACTGATAGACTAGGCTTCACAATATGAAAAGAGATGCTTGTTTTTATGAAAGATCACACCTTTCTGAGTGTGGCTTTCTTTCATTCACACCATCAATGAATGAAAAGGTGTCAATGAACATGATCTTTCGGAAAAAAAAAACACACAAAAAGACAAGTGGATTAAGTATGCTGACATTGATTTATTGGGCTTGTTTAGAGAAGAGCATTTAAATACATTAACATAATGAGACAATAAGACTGTAGACAATTATGGTGTGTACAGTAAATCCTTTTTATCCTCTCACATTCAATTTAACTGCAGCTGATGAAAGAGTAAGACAGAAAGAGAAAAATATTATCTGATATACATAAGAACAGAATATCTGACAGAAAAAGAAGTCAGGGATCCAGAAATAGAGACATCGAGAGTAGGTTTGTGCCGGATTGTGCATATTATTATGACAGACCCGCATTTTCTACAAAATTTGCAAGGCAGCACTGTATTGCTATTCCTCAAACATTCTGGTTATGGCTTGTTCTAAACTACTAAATTCTAAGGCTCTTCCTAAATTAAGTCAACCCAAACCACATAACATCAGACTCCACTTCAACTTGTGCTCAGAAACTTTAGCATTCGAATTCCAACAGCTAACATCATTATAACATTTGCATTTTAAATTCCATTTGCATAATGAATTGTGGTTGGTCTTTTCTTTCTTAAAACATATTTAAAACACTTGAAAATGTGCACACTGGGCACACAAGATGCTTTAAATATTTAATATAGACTACTGTTCAAAAATTTGGGGTAGTGAGATTTTTTTTAATGTTTTTGAAAGAAGCCTCACCAAGCCTGCTTTTATTTGATAAAAAATACAGTAAAAGCAGTAATAATATTGTAAAGCATTATTACAATTTAAAAGAACCGTTTTCTATTTGAATCTATTTTGAAATGTAATTTATTCTTCTGATGGCAAAGCTGAATTTTCAGCTCCATTGTCATTACTCAGTGTCACATGACATTCAGAAATCATTCTAAAATGCTGATTTGCTGACATTTTTTTTTTTACTATTATACATTTTGAAAACAGTTTTGCTGCTTAATTTTATTTAAGTGGAAACCATGATTTTAAGGATTCTTTGATGAATATTAAGTTCACAAGAACCACATTTATGTGAAAGAATCTGATGTAACATTATAAATGTCTTTGCTATCACTTTTGAGCAATTTAATCCATAATTGCTGAATAAAAGTATTAATTAATTTTTTTAAAAATCATTTTACTCAAAAGCTTTCTTTTGCTGCCTTGCAACCACTTAGTGGCTGTTCATTTGATCAATACTGTAATGTAGAAAAATACAAAACTTATTTTGACAATAACTATACAAGTACAGGACAACAGATGGCACAGATTTGCTCTACTTGTTGTATAATAATTAATCATTTAAGGCTCTTATCACATAATTATCAAACACAAATAAGACTCCCAAATTTCTCATTGAAATAAACAAGGAGCTTCAGCTGATTTTTTTCGACAGCACTCTTGAACGGGCACTCTCAAACAGCTCTTTTATGAGCAATGCTGAACTTTATCTTCCCTAGCGAGAGGAGACACGTCACTAGAGGCTGGACTGGGAGGCTTCATTACAGGGTCTGCTGGGCTTCTCATTGCACTCAGGACTCTGGTACCCCCCTTCCGTTCTCCTCTTGAGTCTTCCTTTTGGGTGGGAGTTGTGGAGAAGTTAGACTTCAGGATTCCACCTGCCATCAGAAACCCGCCCAGACTGAGAAGCCCCGTCCCGACCAGAACACATATGTGTAGCGAGTGATTGTGGCGCATGGCCTGTCGGTCCACGAACAGCAGTTCGCCTTCACCGAAAGCTTCAATGCGAGTGGGGATGGCATAGCCCACTGTCATGACCACGAGCCCCACAGTCAGGAGTACGACACCAACCGCAAGAGTGACCTAAGAGTGAATAAGAGAGTGTTCTTCATTCTCTTGCACTATATATTGGTTCAAGTGACCTTACGACAGTGGTTACTTAACCACAGCCACCACTTTTCAAGGGCAAGTAATCTATTTATGTCCATCAAACAAAACAACTCGCTGATGCACCTGATGAAATTGGAATAAATTACTTAAAATGCAGTTTATCATAGTTTATCATCACGCAAAAATCAGAAAGCTTTTGTATCAGTTTATGTTAAAACACTAAATACAATGGTAGAAGACAAGAAAACAATGATATACAAGGGGAAATCTACTCAAGTGTCAAGAAGTTAGACAGGATAATTGGTTTTTTAAAATAAATATAAATTTCTCTCTGCTGTTAGAGTAAATGCGCATGGGCTTTATCCAAGAAACTATTGATTTCTTTTTATGTGTGGATTATTTGGTTTTATTTGAAAAACAAGCATGCTGAATGGACTCAGGTGTTTCAACAGCTCTTATAAGTAATGTGACATTCAGCCAAAGTTAACTTTATTTTAAGGAAAACACACAAAAACAGTATTTACCCCATTTGCATCTGCAAATTGACCATTACACATTTTTCTCTGTCAATGTCAATTAAAGTTAAAGGGTTAGTTCACCCAAAAATGAAAATTCTGTCATTAATGACTCACCCTCATGTCGTTCCAAACCCGTAAGACTTTCGTTCGTCTTCAGAACACAAATAAAGATCTTTTTGATGAAATCTGAGAGCTTTCTGTCCCTCCATAGACAGCTACACAACTGACAATTTGACGCTTCAAAAAGTTCATAAAGACATCGTAAAAATAACCAATATGAATTGAGTGGTTTAGTCCAAATTTTCTGAAGAGACTTGATCGCTTTATATGATGAACAGATTGAATTAAGGCTTATATTCACATATAAACATTCATCAACCTGTATATCAGTTGTGGTAAACGGAAGTTCAAGCAAATGGGGTAAATACTGTTTTTGTCTGTTTTCCTTAAAGGTGCCATAGAACGTCTTTTTAAAAGATGTAATATAAGTCTAAGGTGTCCCCTGAATGTGTCTGTGAAGTTTCAGCTCAAAATACCCCATAGATTTTTTTAATTAATTTTTTTAACTGCCTATTTTGGGGCATCATTAAATATGAGCTGATTTAGGCTGCGGCCCCTTTAAATGCTCACACTCCCCGCCCACGGAGCTCGCGCTTGCCTTAAACAGTGCATAAACAAAGTTCACACAGCTAATATAACCCTCAAAATGGATCTTTACAAAGTGTTCGTCATGCAACATGTCTAATCGCGTAAGTATGGTATTTATTTGGATATTTACATTTGATTCTGAATGAGTTTGAGGCTGTGCTCTGTGGCTAAAGCTAACATTACACACTGTTGGAGAGATTTATAAAGAATGAAGTTGTGTTTATGAATTATACAGACTGCAAGTGTTTAAAAATGAAAATAGCGACAGCTCTTGTCTCCGTGAATACAGTAAGAAACGATGGTAACTTTAACCACATTTAACAGTACATTAGCAACATGCTAACGAAACATTTAGAAAGACAATTTACAAATATCACTAAAAATATCATGTTATCATGGATCATGTCAGTTATTATTGCTCCATCTGCCATTTTTCGCTGTTGTCCTTGCTTGCTTACCTAGTCTGATGATTCAGCTGTGCACAGATCCAGACGTTAATACTGGCTGCCCTTGTGTAATGCCTCGATCATGGGCTGGCATATGCAAATATTGGGGGCGTACACCCCGACTGTAACGTAATGTTGAGATTCGCCTGTTCTTCGGAGGTCTTTTAAACAAATGAGATTTACACAAGAAGGAGGAAACAATGCTGTTTGAGACTCACTGTATGTCATTTCCATGTACTGAACTCTTGTTATTCAACTATGTCGAGGTGAATTCAATTTTCAATTCGATGGCACCTTTAAAATAAAGTTAACTTTGGCTGCATGTCACATTACTTATAAGAGCTGTTGAAACACCTGAGTCCATTCAGCATGCTTGTTTTTCAAATAAAACCAAATAATCCACACATAAAAAGAAATCAATAGTTTCTTGGATGAAGCCCATGTGCATTTACTCTAACAGCAGAGAGAAATTTATTTTTATTTTTAAAAAAACAATTATCCTGCTCAATTTATCTGACTTTGAAGCACAATGCCATATGAAACTCCTTGAAATCTACTGTTGATGAAAACTGTCCAAACATGCAAGCTTTATTTGTAAAGCCTTTTTATTTAATGGAGAAACCATCACAGAATCACAGATGTGTAAAATAAACCAAGGTCTGATCCAACGCTTACATTTTTCATGATTGCTGGCTGATTTCAGGAAACGGAATGAACAAAACTATTAAAAAGCCACTCTGGATATCCAAATTACGTCGCATAACAGCACCTTTTTAGCTTAGTCAAAGGAATCTGCCAAAAAAGGAGGTTTGTATGTGTATGGCAGTTCAGTAAAGCTTGATGGACTATAAAGCTTAACGGACAAAATGGCGGATGGCAACAAGTCTTCTCAGTGCAGCGATTTGATTGGCTATTTGGGCTCTCATTTATCTGTTCTAAGGGCAATAGACAATTCACAAAGTTTGGTTTAGTTTATAACTTTTGAAAAGATTAGACGAGACTGAAAAATGTCAATCAACCTTCCATCAGACAGTTTGTTTGTGATGTGAATCTGAAAGTGAACCGCTATTGATTATGCACATTTTACAGAAAATAAATATCTTCATTGGTATTCATTTTGATAACAAAAGCATTTTAAAAATTTACCAAGTTTCAAAACAGCATAACACATTCTGAAAGACCAGAGGGAGCAAAGTGGAGTCAATCAAATTTGGTTTTGGACTCAAGCAAACATAGAGAAAACAATATATACTTTTGGATCTCTTAAGCAAAGTGCACACAACAAAAATAACACAATAACACAACAAAACTTCTCTCTGATACCTTCCAGAAGCCTGAGCTCCACCGCAGTGGTGATCTCTGGCCCTGAAAATCCTCTTGCTGCTCCCTCATTGAGGCTGTGCACTCCTCGTAGAAGTGGTGTAAATAGGAGCGCACTCCGAAAACACGACAGCTGGAGTCGACCGCGTGACCAGACCCACAAACCTCAGAGCAAGAGGCCATCTCTCAGACCTGTGATTACAACCACACATCATTACAGGCAACAAACAAGACATCCTAAAATATTGAAAAAGCAGTTTTCAACTGTCTTAGCTTTTACTTGTCATCATTTTAAATTATATATAACAGTTTCCTGCATTTCTCAATGTGACCTTAATTTATCTGTCTGTTTTATAAAGGGTTAGTTCACCCAAAAATGAAAATTCTGTCATTAATTACTCACCCTCATTTCGTTCCACACCTGTAAGACCTTCGTTCATCTTTGGAACACAAATTAAGATATTTATGATAAAATCCGATGGTTCAGTGAGGCCTGCATTGACAGCAAGACAATTAACATTTTCGAAAGGTACTAAAGATATATTTAAAACAGTTCATGTGACTACAGTGGTTCAACCTTAATATTATGAAGTGACGAGAATACTTTTTGTGCGCCAAAAAACAAAAACAAAATAATGACTTTATTTCACACTATCTAATGATGGGCGATTTCAAAACACTGCTTCATGAAGCTTCGAAGCTTTACAAATCTTTTGTTTCGAATCAGAGGTTTGGAGCGTGTATCGAACTGCCAAAGTCACGCCCCCCAGTGGTGAACCATTGAAATTTCGAAACTTTCCAAAAACTTATGACGTAACGAAGCCTCGTTTACTGAAATCACATGATTTTGGCAGTTTGATATGCGCTCCGAACCACTGATTCGAAACAAAAGATTCGTAAAGCTTCGAAGCATCATGAAGCAGTGTTTTGAAATCGCCCATCACTAGATATTGTTGAAAAAAGTCGTTATTTTGTTTTTTTGCCGCACAAAAAGTATTCTCGTTGCTTCATAACATTAAGGTTGTACCACTGTAGTCACATGAACTGTTTTAAATATGTCCCTTTCTCGGCATTGAAAGTGTTAATTGTCTTGCTGTCAATGGAGGCCTCACTGAGCCATCGGATTTTATCAAAAATATCTTAATTTGTTTTCCGAAGGTGAACGAAGGTCTTACGGGTTTGGAACGACATTAGGGTGAGTAATTAATAACAGAATCATTTTTGGGTGAGCTAAGTTTAAAGTAGACATGAAATCAAAATGGACAATTCTTGTTTTCTATGGAATGTTGCAATATTTATTATAAATTATTTATCTTTTCCCGATGGACAAAATCAAGTCTCGCCCTACATTTTGTCCTTGTTCAAGAAGCTGTTTCACTATACGTCACAATATATACAAAAAGACTATAGCAGCATGCCGACTTTAACCAAACATATAGTTATTTGCTTATTAATTCTCACACACATTTGTTTTTAAATCTCAGCAGTATCCATGCTTACTACAGTTGGTGTCTTAGAAGTGAAAAATCACCCACCGATGAACTCTCACCTGTCATCCACACTCTCAAGAGCATCATGCATAATTTAATTCATATTATTTCATAAACACTTCCATTTGCATTCTATAGATCCATAGATTCTGACATAGTATTACCTGTTGATACTTTATATTTAACTGTACACTAAACTAAACCCTTAAGTTTTAGATTAAGCAAAGAGTTTATTTGCTTTATAATTAAGCTTATTCATATTCTGAATACTCAGGAGGCACTGTAAATGGTTCATTAGCTGAAACTGAATATCAGAATAATGACCACAGAGGCTTAAAAAGAGAATTATGCAAATTAGTTCATAAATCATTCGCAGATTAGTGGTTCATATGCAAAGCATGGCGCAGTTTTTGGTAGTGGTGGGGCAATTAATATACCCCCAAAGAAAGCAATTGACTGGTATGTACGTAATTTTTTTCCCTATAAACATATATATGAAGCAGTATTTTCACACGTTTCGGTAACTATATATATAAAAAGGTTATTTAGTGGTAAACAGTCGCCAAAATCGAGTTGGACTAAGGAGGTAACCATAGCAACAACAGCAGACCGCATAGATCATTATCAGACAACTACATCAGAGAACATATAATCATTCTTCTATCATGAAGTGGATTCACATATTACAAAACTTCGACGGACCTCACGAGAGGCAATGTAGCCTATTCATTTCATAAATCGACTCCTTTTAAAGCCCTTTATTTGTGTAGGCTGTTATTTGCACAATATAGCTAATGAAAACTAACCGGTTTGTGCATTCAGGGAATCAAGGCATATTATAAATATTTCCATTATGCCATCAATGACAAAGTGCTTATGAGAACGACTCAACCCACTATTGCATGTTTATGACAATAATTGTGCAGCAAATATCAATCATACGACGTAACTCTGCTTGAGTGACATTCAGAACACTCAAGATATTTTCTTATCTATATCTGCACGATCAAACCCAGTGTCTTAGCAAACGTTTATGCAAATAGGGTTGTACAGAATAGTTACGTTAAATCAAGCGGATCCAGAGATGCTGAAATATTGGAGACAGACAGCAATAAACATGTCAATAAACGCCAAATCAATAAAGACGATTTAACGAGTCAGCGTAATTATATAAATCACAATGGCAACAGTACATTAAAATGTCACAGGCAACGGATATTGCTCATACGTCGCTATTAAAACTCATTTAAATGACATCACTCGTATTAGGCTATTCATTTTCATTGTCTATGATATGGCGCTTTCAAGCAAAACGATAGCCTATCTGTGCAAATGTATCAATATTTTTACATACAAAATAAGTCAAATAAATCAGGCTACTACCGAATGTTCAGTAATCGATCCTTGTTGCTTGTTTTCGTGTCTTCATCAGCCAAAGTTTCATTTGCTGGAGCGCGCGCAATGCGCATGCGCCTCTGGTCTTAACAGCATTCACACACGGTAGCTATCTTTCCCGTTTTATTTACAATTGCGACATTTACGTAAAGAAATATTAATAATAATATTAACGAGTACTTGATGAAGTCACCTTTTAGACACATGCCTTTCAAATCTGCACAACTACAGAGAACAATATGTGTCTATTTCTCCTTAGCCTAACAGAATTAGCCTACCTGTAACTCCAGGCAACTGCAGTGTTCTTCGATTTATGGTAAATACAACAAAGAAATCAGTTCTAGATTCTTCCAAATACATTTTGTGAATGTTTTCTTCATCATATTTAAAAAGAGATGGGCATCAAACATTAATTAATGGTTCATCTGTCAATCATTGTTGATTAAATTGTATAATGAGAAATCTATAAATAGTTGAAATCATATAGGCTAGGCTACACTGTTTGTGTGTATATATATATATATATATATATATATATATATATATATATATATATATTCAAACCATAAAATCAGTTTTAAAATGTTTGAACACTGGCTTTTATTTTCATACAAAATCATACCACAGAGTTAATTGAATTATACTGACATTTTCCTCAATTTTAAGTGTGTTTGGTGGATTTAACTTTCACTTGGCAAAGTATCAATGTGTATATCGTGTGTATGTTTGTCAGAATGCAAAATATAGCGGTGTACATATAGTGTGGTGACTGCATGTGCCTATTTAAAGTATATTACGCCAATAACACACATTCAAAGTTAAGCCTAAAATGTATTAAGAAAATAAAATAGCTTTTTGCTCCCTGCCTTCAACTTTGAAAACCATATATAGAGAAAGAGATGACAAAAATTCCTCAAAGTTTTAAGTGCTCTCAGAGCATTTGTTAGCAACATTGCAACACCATGAACCATGTTCAAGGTTGTGCATCTATTATGAGGCACTGAATGATGGAAATGACATTTTTGTAGAAATTCCACAAACTCATCAAGTAGTTCTATGCCTGCACATTACAGCTATGACCTTTGGATATGTTTTGTAGTTATGAATGCTTAGAAAAGTGGATGTCCTCACATGACAGATGATGTTCATGTTAACACACACTCTTCCTTCTTCAGTCAATAAGTGTTATTTCCATGGTTACACAAGCAGATAAAAAGAGGCATTCAGTACTTTAAAAAGGGCTAACATGCAGAAAGAGACATTTTCCATGTGGATTTAAATATTTCCTTAGAGGTGTGACAAAAAAAATATGTCTTCATACTAATCACATACAATTCAAGGACTTACCAAGCATTGCTAATTGTTTTGCTTGTTTGTAAAAGTAAATGATTGGTTATAAAATAAAACAGCTTTATTCAACAAGGTGGAGAAAACTAGAATCATGTGACAATTTCTATGGAACCTTTGAGAGATAGATTGACCTGTCCATGGTGCTGAAGCTCCAGAATGACAGCTGTCTATTTTTCCCGCTAAACTAGATTTCAAATTTTGAAATTAAACGATTAGTCCACTTTTAAATAGAAATTTCCTGATAATTTACTCACCCCCATGACATCCAAGATGTTAATGTCTTTCTTTCGTCAGTTGAAAAGAAATGAAGGTTTTTGATGAAAACATTCCAGGATTATTCTCCTTATAGTGCTACAGCTCGTACAAAATGCAGCAGCTAGAGTTCTTACTAGAACTAGGAAGTATGACCATATTAGCCCAGTTCTGTCAACACTGCATTGGCTTCGTATAGATTTTAAAATCTTGCTAATTACTTACAAAGCACTAAATGGTTTAGCTCCCCAGTACCTGAGCGAGCTCTTAAAGCATTATAGTCCTTCACGTCTATTGCGATCTCAGAATTCAGGCCAGCTGATAATACCTAGAATATCAAAATCAACCGCAGGCTGTAGATCCTTCTCCTATTTGGCACCTAAACTCTGGAACAATCTTCCTAGCATTGTTCAGGAAGCAGACACACTCTGTCAGTTTAAATCTAGACTAAAAACGCATCTCTTTAACCTGGCATACACATAACACATTATCAATTTATATTTTCAAATCCGTTAAAGGATTATTGGCTGCATAAATTAGGTCAGCCGGAACTGGGAACACTTCCTATAACACCAGATGTACTCGTTACATCAGAAGAAGAATGGCATCTGCGCTAATATTAGTCTTTCTGTTTATCCCAAGGTTTACCGTAGTCAACCGGATCCAGGCCGTATCCAGGTGAGACCAAGGACCTGCACCTTGACACAACCACAACGCAGCCCTGAAGTATCAGCAGAGATTGAGTCAACTAGATGTGAAGGCCTCATCAACACGACAACCAATAGTGCAGTTCCTCAACAACCGTCCATACCGGCGTGATGAATACGATCCTCAACTGGATGGAACTGAAATAAATACTTTGAATGTTGCGATCTTATCGGACTTATGAGCAACCTGAGTCGTAACAAAGCACTGTTCGCCAGAGGAGAACTGGCCCCCCGACTAAGCCTGGATTCTCTCAAGTTTTTTTTCTCCATTTTAACAACTATTTGCCACTTGTTTGCCACCTGATGTCACCTGTTGGAGTTTGGGTTCCTTGCCGCTGTCACCTTTGGCTTGCTTAGTTGGGGACACTTGACATTTGACTCGACATTTGATATTCAACAGTGCTTTGATCTGCCTGCATTGACACTATTCTTTATGAGCTGCTGTGCAGCCAAAATAATGTACCAGTTATCAATGTAAAGCTGCTTTGATACAATCTACATTGTAAAAAGCGTTATATAAATAAAGGTGACTTGACTATAGTGGACTTCAATGGCCTCCAAACGGTTGAAGGTCAAAATTATAGTTTCAGTGCAGCTTCAAAGGGCTTTAAACGATACCAGACAAGGAATAAGGGTCTTATCTAGCGAAACGATCGGTCATTTTCGAAAAAAAATACAACTGTATATGCTATATGGAGAAAATCCTGGAATGTTTTCATCAAAAACCTTAATTTCTTTTTGACTGAAGAAAGAAAGACATGAATATCTTGAATGACATGGGGGTGAGTAAATTATCAGGGAAATTTTATTTAAAAGTGGACTAATCCTTTAAATTCTTTTCAGTTATTCTGAGGTGTTCTAGAAGAAAAACACGATACACTCATTTTGCAGTCTTTCTTCACCAACTGTCTCATACCTTTTTCCATAAACATAGGATGTGAATATTTAAAGTGCGGGGGCGAGCGGCAGTCCTAGAGCGCGCAGATAATGTGCTCATTATGTCGGTGAGGCGGCGAAGCATAAACGCTATCAATGGCAATGCCATCGTTTCCCTCTCACCCGTGATATACGATGCGCTAACACGGCTGGCGTCGTGTGGAGAAGCCAACGGAGTTCAAAAAGTCAAGAGACGCGTCTCCTGATGTAGCGGGACCCAGACGGCTCGCCTGCGTGCCAAAATGGAGATGTTACATCATCTTAATGGTCAAACAATGGGGCGTTGAGATGAATAAAACATGTCATCTCAACCTAAGCCTAGCCTGTTTCATGAGGGCTGAGGTAAACCCCACGTCCGAATATGCAATAGTATGCAAAAGCCATATGTCAAATGGATGTCAGAATACGAAGTGGTCATGATACAGTTAGTGAACAGTCCTGTGTGCAACCAGAGGAAATTTGGCTATTATATGAGGCAACTGGAGCCGAGAAGCCATCAGAATTTAAAAGTTAAAAAATAAAAATGGTGGAGACAGCTCTTTTTAAGTGTAAGAGGTCTGGGCTCCAGGGGGCCGCAGAAAAGATTTTATAAAATGCATTTATCAGGACTGTCAAAGTATTAACCTAAGATATTAATTAAATATATGTAGTGTGATAATTTTTTAACACATTTGCAAACTTCACATTATTACCACTTCATTCCACTTTCTGATATCTGGTCAGAAATCATGATTATTATTACAATTAATAGTATAATATAGTATACACTAAGGATATAGTGAATATGAATAGTTTGCATTTGTGTTGTATATATGTTTCACATCACTGTGGCCTATGGCACTATTTACTGTAAAACTGCTTTGGAACAGTATTTATTATGTAAATCGGCAAGCAGATGTATTTTTTTTTTCCTCTTTAGGGTTACTTCTAACATTACTGTAATAGTAGAATGAAAAAAGATACACTGTTAACTTTATCTGTAACTGTTTAACATTATCATTCATTTTGCCTTTTGTATAATGACAATAAAAAAGTGTTTCATTTTGGAACATCTTTATAATACCACTATTTTTCTAACTGTATAAATAAATATTTGCACAGTACATGAAAATATATATCTGCCTTTATATGTTAGAAAGGGGATCCATCACAAGGAAAACATCATATTTGGTGGTCCTTGGCAGTAATTTTTTTTTTTTTTTTTTTTTTTTTTTTTTAAATAAAGAAACAAGAGGAAACAAAAGAGCTATTTTTTCTGTGCGGTTAAATTGTATTAGTTTTACAACACCCAAGGGAATTATTTTTGTGGTTATTGTTAAGATGTCATAAGGTGAAAGAACACATGGGTCAAAGGTCAATACAACAATGGCAGATTAAATTCTGTATTCCTACAGAATGTTCATTCAGTACATAATCTGTACTTTAGTACATTGGAAGATCTTTATCATCTGTTTGGGTGTCTGCTTTGTGTTATTCAATATGGAAGTTTGGTCTGCACGTTCAGTTTTTACCATAAATAAATAAGTAGGAAAAACAGTATGATTCAAGCTTATTGCCAAGATAATAATGTTTTTCAGCCTTGAGAGTTTATATTCACTAATCCTTCACAATTTGTGTCATCTCTGGTTACATAAGGATATTGTTTTCTCTCTTTTTCTGTCCCTCTTCCAGACACTGTGGCCTACATTTCACACATGGAGATTTGTGTCTGAGAGATACTGCTCCCAAATCGCCTGAACGCTAGATGGCGCTATCATCCCAGACAGCTCATGACAGAGAAGCTCTCGTCTTTGTTTTGTCCAAGAGACACACACTTAGTCAGAAGTGCCTGCTGGTGCAGCATTACGTTTTGGACAACTGCAGACACATTTCTTGTGGAATGTACAGTATCTGAACAAATGCTGTTTGTTGAATTTATTAGTTTATTTACTTTTTTTTTTTGTTACTCTAACACAAACATTCCCTCTACTTTTCCAGGACTATTTTAACTCCTAAAAACAATCTTCTTAGAAATTATTTGACTTTACCAGTCAAATGTTTTGCAGTGCCACATTAACAGTTCAGATGCGTAAAAAACCCTTCACCAATAAAGGGCACAATTATAGGTTTCAATCCACAGAGGTAAACATGTCATACATGCCTATGAATCCAATGTTGGCACCGCGGACCACTCACATCCTCTGTACAGCCCTGCCCGTACCCCCTGCCATCTGTCCCAGTGTCCTACACACGCTGCTCGCTCTGCACACAGCCCCAGGGCAGGCGCGGGGGGTGCCGCGGCACAGCAGCCCCGACATCTGCTGCTTCTGTGGGCTGAGCGGATGCGGAGGCCCCCTGGGTCCCGGGGAACAGCGGCAGAGGCCGAGCAGCCGCACCGTCCTGCAGGGTACTATTGTCTCTCCGCCACATCGTGGTGGTGTCAGCGATCACCGTTCACGCTCCTCTGGGTGAAGGGTGGAAGGCGTTTTGTGCCATTTGCCTTGGTCGTTAGACTGTAAGGTCAATTTGACCTGAATTAATATTAAAATTTTGTGTGACAGTGTGTGTGTGTGTCTGTGTGGCATACAGATGCAATGTGCATGTTGCAGGGTCAGATATTAACGGGGGAACAAAAATGCTTCCCAAATTCAAGATAAGGGGCAAAAAATGCCCCTGCATAAATAAACTAAATTTATTCAAGATAAGTAACCTTTATTTCTGTAGCGCTTTATACAATACAGATTGTTTTAACCCTTAAACACATTCCCCTGGTCTTTATTGACCTGGGACATCATTCACTGCCCTCCCCTTCATTCATTTTTTTATTTTTAATATTCAAGTTAGACACCAACCTTCCTTAATCTATTCA
The DNA here is from genome assembly GCF_018812025.1 of Megalobrama amblycephala. Taxonomy (NCBI): domain Eukaryota; kingdom Metazoa; phylum Chordata; class Actinopteri; order Cypriniformes; family Xenocyprididae; genus Megalobrama; species Megalobrama amblycephala. The sequence continues at coordinate 3,544,584 of NC_063052.1, forward strand.
TTATCAACAATATATCAAGAAAAAAAAAAAAAAAAAAAGAATGTCAGTTTTCTTTTTTTGTAAAATAAGTATAGGGTCACTAGGGACCTGAGGTATGTCATAGTAAGTATATATTTTTTCTGTATTCACCTTCATTCCTTAAGGTGGCAATGTCTGATACACAATGATGACGTGATGTTTCACTCATAATTACTGCAGGTAGAAAACAAAAGTATACAAAAGTATCATCAGCAAAACTTGAAATGGCACAGCGATTTACTGCAGAGCAAGTCCTGAACGCAGTCAATATTATTGTCACTCTCATTTGGTGGATCTAGTGAATAAGCTGTCAGTGATCAAAATATTGATTTTGAAGATATTGAAAACAATAGTTTTGAGTATATGGTAGAGATTGCAAACATGAACTAGGGAAATGAGCCTTGACGATGACAGTGATAATGGTAGAAAGCATCTGCTCAATTTGAACCCGTCAAGTTCCAAGAGGTAATAAAATATGCTTTATTTTATTCTTTTGTAATTGTTATTAAATTATCAGGAGATCTTTATATTATTGCGGCAGTTAGAGATCCATCAGTAATAGATATAGATCTAAGAGTCGCTAAAGACACAAATATGTAACAATGATTGGTGAAACATTCATGCATTTAAGCAGTTTCACAGTAATAAGCAGGAAAATAACAAAATCAAATTTTCATGTAAAGCAGTTTTAAAAAGACAATAGTGTTATTATTCAGCTCAAGTGATGATTCAGTTCAGTATTGCATTAGATTTCTTTTCACTAATTTTGCAGTGTTGAGCATTATAACCAATCACAAACGTTTCTGTTGAGCTTATGAATGCAGTGGCCAATCAGAGGCATTTCGATTAGTCACCACTGAAAACGCTGGAGTTTTGTTCAATGCGCACTGACTGAATTCTTCTCTCTCGCAAATTCGCTCATCATAAACAACAAACAGCAGATATGAAGTAAGTAAGAAATTAATTTTGCATTGTAGACATCTTCAGTGATTATAAAGGGAGTTTTTGCGAGAGTGCATAATTCGCATTACACTCAGAAGTCATGGACCGCTTCAGTGTTATTTGCTTGCTTTCTGTTTATAATTTATTCCCAGTTTAAATAAAGGATGATACACCAAGGATGATAACTATAATGATAATGATAACATTTTGTTTTTCATGCATAACCAATCTGAAGTCTTTGTTTTCTAATGTGTAAAAAAGTTCTTACCAATACACTGACAAACAGTTCTTAGACAACACACATTACATTTAATAAGATGACTATAAAAATTGACCTTACAAAAGTAAAAAATGCCCCTGAAATCAATTTCAAGGAGAAAATATTGGCCCTTACTGGAAAAGATAATTTCAGACCCTAGTCTAGTCATAAGACTTTGTTACTATTTTTTTTTTTTTTTGCACTTCGCTTTCTTTTCACGACCAAACGCTTGTAATTTTTCATTATGCCTAAGAATTCTTGCGGGAATTGCTATTCTTTTGTGGTATGTACAAGAAGCTCTTAAAAAGATGCAGCATTGTGAAAGAATACCCATTTGTGATGAGCCTACCTATGAATAATGAATATTAGAATACTTTGATACTCTAACACTGTAAAAGGAAAAGAATCAGACTCTCAAGGTCTTGTTTTTCTTCCTCGACATTGCGCTGGAAGCCAGGGCATCACTCTCTCTCTCTCTCTCTCTCACTCCCCGTGTCTCCCTTTTTCATTTTCCTCCCTGAGAAGCAGGGTGCATGGCATAGCATCCTCTTTTATCTCAGGAGCAATCAATAATGTATGGGACTCCCGGGCTCTCTATGGAGAGGAGCTCCAGCGTTGCCGCCGCCCTGCCGTACCACTCGGCACTGACAGCCCCGCTCAGCAGCACCCCGTCTGCCAGCCCCGGCCCGGGCCTCCAATTAAACACAGTACTTAGAGAATCCGGCAGCTCGTGTACAAGCGGAGCACGCCTCAGAGAAGACCCCCCCTCCATCTCCCCCCAACCTCTGGAGACCCCCTAACCTACTCGCCCACACCGTATTGATCTTCACGCAGATGTAAAAGACTATTGAGGTCATCATTCATTTTTTATCATTCCCAAGAAAAATGTCAAAACGTGTGGCAAAAAAACATCTTTGTGTCAGACGTAATGGGCTTGGCTACAACGGCGTGGGATGCTTGGATGCCGAGGCGAAAACTTAGAATGCAGCAAAATCAAGCTTGGTTCTTGACCCTGTAAATCCACATTTAGGGTCATTAAGCTCAGCAATGCTTCTCTACATGAGTCTGTCGAAACAATCTGTATTGTATAAAGCACTGTATAAATAAATGTGTCTTGACTTGACTTGACAACAAAAGATGCATTCACCATGAGGTTAACATTGGCCATTCTGCAGATGTGGTATTGATGAGTGTGCTCCAGCAGATGTTGACTTCAGCAGCTCTCTGTTGAGGCCCGGCCCTGTTGTGGTCACGGCGTGAGCCGCTGAGAGCCGGTAATGACAAACACTGACGCTGCTGAATGCATCAGCCTGTAATAAAACATTCAGAGAGTCCCACTGCGCTGCAGGCCCACTGACCAGGGCTAATTGGAGGTGCTTATTCAAGGCACTTTCCCACCGATAAATATTTAAATGCACTTAAACTTCTACCTGATGTGGTCTTCATACACAATGCACTGCTAAAATTATTATTATTTTCAGAAAAAAATATATAAACACCCCTGGAACAAGATAAATTGCAAAATATATTAAGGAAAATTGTTTTTCAGTTCACATTTTGTGAAGAAAAAAAAAAAAGCCAATTGGGTAGATTGGTAGGTGGAAGATAAATTCAAGACATATTCTGGTAACACTTAACAATAAGGCTTCATTTGTTAACACTAGTTAAATACATTAGTTAACATGAACTAACAATGAACAATTCTTCTACAGCATTAATTAATCTTTGTTAATGTTAATTTTAACATTTACTAATACATTATTAAGATCAATCTGTTAACATTAGTTAATGCACTGTGAACTAACATGAACAAGAACATTTTTATTAACATTAACAACGGTTAATGAATGCTGTGAAAATATATTGCTCATTGTTAGTTAATGCATTAAGTAAGGGATAATGTACATCCAGCCGGTTGACATCTCAGAATAAACTCCAACAGGAGTGATCAGGATCTTGTATCAGCCTGAAGGGGTTTATTCTGAGATAACAACCAGCTGGATGTACAGTATCCCGCTTATTACACGGCTACTTGCCACATAAGTAAATAATTAGACACAAAATACTAGCGCGGCAAGTTCAAACTAGACGGACATTTAAGAGATACGGTACAGTCACACCACTGATTAAACTGCATTTCACCACATAAATAATTATGGGGATAAGAGATATTGATCTGAGATGAAACGTAAAATTGTACCTGTTTGTTATCTTATAATCCAACAGTGTACAAAACAGTAGTCGCAAAATGGCAGCAGCTGCGTTTGTATGAAACCAGAGAGAGCGAGTCATGATACTGGATGACATAATGAAATAACTGTACACAAAACATTGATTTGACAGATTTAATATTTTATTATCTCACCAAATGCAAAACTTCGATGAAGAAAAACGATTCCTAGCAAACCAATCAGAATCAAGTATTCCACAGTGCCGTGTAATAATTAATGTTAATAATTAATTAATAATTAAGTCCACAAACATACCCCCCCCCCCCCCCCCCCACACACACACACACACGTTGGGTTTTCATGTTTTATGGGGACTTACCATAGTCATAATGATTTTATACAGTACAAACTGTATATTATATCCCCTAACCCTCCTCCTAAACCTACCCATCACAGAAAACTTTCTACATTTATTGAATTTCAAAAAAACATCACTTATTATGATTTGTAAGCCGTTTTCCTCATGGACACTAAAACATGTCCTCACAAGGACAATGATTTCAGATATTGCCATCTTCGTGAGGACATTTCGTCCCCATAATGTAGGGTTTACAAGGACCTAAACCTAAGACTATTATGAGATTATTTTCAAAATGTATTTATTCCCCAAGTTTTATCCCCCTTTTTTATTTTAACATGGCACTAAAACACTGTCATGAATTTTGCAGCGTGCATGGTTAGGCCTGCTTCTCCAAGGGTTAAAATGCCATACAAAGACATTCAGTGGAAAGAATATCTTTCACACTCCCCCTGCCATGACTCTTCAGGGATGTCTTACCTACATGTCTCTGACACTGACCCTCCCTGTGATGACCGTGATGACCATGTCCTCCTCGTCTGGAGGATACACTACATCTCAGTGTTGTCAGAATGATGACAGCGTGTCTAATCTAACTCAGCGTGGATGCGAGCAGAACGGGCCTTATCCAACACACAGGCCTTGAGTTTCCAGCTTCTGTGGGAACGATGTGATAAAGTGGCATGATATTCCCTTCAGGAGACGCCACGAGTGGAAAAAAAGAGCAGCGAGGTCTGCGTCAACATTGGCCATTAGCGTCCCACAAATCAGCTGGGTTAACGGGGGGAAATAGCTTTCAGACTCTCCCCTCTGGAGGAGCGACAGAGAAAGGGCCCCGATAGTCCTGCACAGCTAGCCATTCATAGACCCCCAATTTATGGGCGACCCTAGAACAGGGCATCTTTGTGTGGAGGCCTTCACTGTACCGAACGCAGCTGCATAAATTACACTTTTATTGGGCACCTTGCCCGTTCCTCTCCATAACCTCAGCTAAACTTTTTTCCATTTTTGGAGAGCATGTAAGGATGGGACTTTCTCTCCCTCTTGGACTCTCGTCACTGTAAAACCGAACAGTGAAATTAACTAAAGGAACTGATTTAATTTCAATCAAATATTACTTTATAGAAAAAAAGCTGTAAACTCAATAACTGATTGTTTTAAGCTGAACTTAAACTGAATGAGTTGCAACAGATTTCTAATCCACAAACTTTGTGTCAGACTAAATAAGGAGAATAAATGTTGAAATTAAGTGTTTTATTATACATTATACATGTTTAATGTTCTGTTATGTTGGTATTTATAGGGGATTCTGTTATGTTGCAGTTACCATTGTAATGAAGAGAGCCTGTGGTTAGTTTGAGGATGCAAAACCTTAACTATATACATCGAAGTGTTTAGTGATAGTCTCTTTACTATTAGCACATACAAATGATACTGTTGCTAGCAGTTAACCGCAAAAGATTTGATTTAATATGATGTTAATATAATCAAATGGTATGAGTTAGTTATGGGAAGATCAGATCATTTTACTGACTTGGATCTTTGAATCTCGTTCAGCACAATGAATGAATCTTTATTCGAGTCATTTTTGTTCATTTGAGTAGAATTAAATTAAAGGTTACATTTCAAATTGCCAGATTCCCCCAACACATCTACTTAATCAAACTTTGATCATATTCTGAAAAATGATAATGCAGCCAATGACAAATTATGAGAAACAGAAATAATTAATTCATGGTCCGAGTCGTTCCTTATCACGTGAAAGCCACACAGGCTGTGAGTCTGTACAGGAAAAAGAAATGATTAGTTCACCTCCCAAGTCTTCCGGTCCAAGTTGTTCCTTCTTTTGTCATGTGACAAATTCAATCAGCTCTGTACAGGAAACAGAAATGATTAGTTCACCTCAAGTCTCTCCTCCAGTCCAAGTCGCTTTTGTTCATTTGTCACATGACCGCTATTCATCTCTGTCTTTATTTAGGAATAATTATAATTATCAAAAGTCATGTGTAATAAACATTTTTTTGTAAAGACGTTTGGGAATTATGAACTCATTTCTGTATCCAATGCAGAATATATGCGGCTGTCATGATACGTGACAAATGAACGAAAGCGACTCAAAATGTAGGAGAGACTTGGGAGGTGAACTAATCATTTCTGTTTTCTGCACAG